>NC_056585.1:26012248-26312248 GCF_018340385.1 Cyprinus carpio | reverse complement strand
TGTGGAAAACACAAAAGTAGAAAGCAATGAATGTACCTCTTTTAAGATCTTAAAAGTTCAGTATATATATATATATATAAAATATTACTTTATCCTGTGGAAAACACAAAAGTAGAAAGCAATGAATGTACTAAACTAAAATCTGTTTAGTATTTTATTCTCAAAAACTCAAGATACATTTCAAGATACATTTACTTGAGTATAAAAATAACTTAAGGTATTAGGTTTTGTTTAAAAATAAATAAATACATAAATAAAATTTTGTTATTTTTTTCTAAAAACAAGAAAAACAATCTTATTCAAAGGGGGGAAAATGTGCATTTTAAGAAAAAAACTAAACTTTTTTTTTTTTACACATTTTTTCAGAAAACAAGAAGTAATATCTTCAGTCATTTTTCTTCTCAAGTGAATGTGTCTTGATTTAAGAATGTTTAGATATTTGTAATGAAAAACAAGACAAAAATACTAAGAAAATCATTTTTGCAGTGTAGAAGTATCAGAAAAGTAGTCCATATGATTGTGCATTATATTTCAAGTCTTCTGAAGCTATACAGTAGTATTCTGTGAAACACAAACCCGAATTTAATCAATTTTTGACATCATTCATAGCTACAGTATCTTTGGCAAGGTCATAGAGTTAAACAATAAACTGATATCTGATTCATGAGTGACTCATTCATGTAAGTTGGATCTTTTCAAAGAAACTAATTCCACAGAAAAGAGAAAGTCAGGCAGGTTTGAAAGGATATGAAAGTGAGTAAATGATGACAGGATTGTCATTTTTGGCTGAACTATTCCTTGAAGTATTTCCACATGATGAAGAACAATGTGTCCCGTCTTCTCATCAGGATTCTTGAGGAATGTGGGCTAATTCAAGTATTATAGTGCCTCGATAACTTGACATGCCCCAGCAGTTTTACCTCTCCGTCTTCTCTTGTAGGAGCAAGAGCCACATGTTAGGGAACCATGAGGCAAGCTACTGAACATAATGACTGAGCACTTGAAAGGATTTGAATGGCATGAACGAGGCACAGATCTGTCCTTTTGTAAACAGATTCTCACGGGGACTAGACTTATGGAGAGATTAGCCCCTTCAATAAACAAGTGGATGTATCACGCTGCAAACCCGTTGCAGCTGGGCATTAGTGCGCCATTGTCCCGGGTAATCTGGGATGCTTGCCATTTAATCTGAATGCTATTAAAATCTCTCTCTTCCTGTGGATTACTAAGAGAGATAATAGAGCTAGCAGGTCGTCCTGACCTTCACATTAACTGCGAATCCCTCAGCGCTGCACCGAGTGTCTTCAAGTCTTCACATTTTTAGAAGCCATAAGATCCCATGAAATCATAATTGGGGTTGGTGGCTTTTATTCCATGTCTGTTAGATTTAAGGTCATTTATATGCTAGTGTGCTGCAAAAGTTGACTAAATACTCATTACGCAGATATAGCTACATATTTAAAATTTACAGTCTTTCTCATTGGCTATTTCATTTATATGCTAGTGTGCTGCAAAAGTTGACTAAATACTCATTCACATGCATGCAGTCAGCCACTTCATTACTGGATGAAATCAGTTGTTGTGTAACTTTTCAGACAGGTGCTTTAAGATGCCAGCACATTCATTACTGGATGAATCAGTGTTGTGACACGGTTTCAAGTGACCTCATTAAAGAGAGTCGCTTTTCGCCACCTACTGGCGTAATGATGTAACCTGCAGAAAGACTCGCTGAAAAATCCCCACCACTAGCTCAGACTGAGAGACTGTCTAAAAATACTGATTATTCATTTCGCATTTACTCAATTTGTCTTTTTAGACTTGAGCAACTGATACCACATGCGTTCATCGAGCAAAAGCAAAGTGACCCTAGATATCACAGTTCGTCTGTTAAAGATCGCTTCATCTGGAAAGCATCTGCTGTGCACAAACATCTGACAGACGTCTTTAAGATGTCAGTTTTACATACATTCTAAATCATAAACTTATTAATTAAGTATTTTTAATGTGTATTTTTAATGTCTATTTGAAATGTGATATGGATGGAGATGTGCAGATGCTGTTGAAGATAAGTCTATATAGAATAGTTTCAGTGATGTGCGTGTGCTATTAGGACCATATACAGTAGATACATATTGTTGTGTGCATATTCAGATGCAGCCAGCCACTTCATTACTGGATGAATCAGTGTTGTGAACGGTTCAATGACTCATAAAGAGAGTCGCTTTTCGCCACCTACTGGCGTAATGATGTAACCTGCAGAAAGACTTGCTGAAAAATCCCCACCACTAGCTCAGACTGAGAGACTGTCTGAAACCAAGTCCTTTTGGACTGTATAGCTGAATTCAGAATAGCATATCATGGTATTCTTATACTATCTCTTTCATTTCTTTAATTGCAGAAATAACAGTATTACGGCTGCTCAGACCCGATTCAAGAAATGGCAGGCTACTAACTGTTGCATAATAATGAAGTATGGAATCTGAAACTTAATCTATCCATATATCATTATAATATAAAGTGCAAGACCACTGGGGCGAAGAAGAGTGAGCAAAAACAAAAACTTATTGAGTGCACCCTTAAGGGAAAAAGATCAGGATCCAGTTATTCAAAGACAACAGGTCACACAGGTTTTGTTGTCTACACACTACGGGAAAAACATATCAGAATTCAACAAAAAAATATCAGAGTTCACTGACTAATTGGAAATAAAAAGAACCTACGGAACAAGCTGCCTATTGTGGGTGAAGAACAAGGCTGTAGTAAGAGTTTTCCTCTGTGTCCTGAGTAGTGAAATTCTCACTAGAAATTCTCCTAATCTTAACCAAAATGATCAACTCTATCCAAGGCACTGAGTCCCTCAATGCCTGCGATTGACATTCAGACTGGTGTTTACCTCCATCTAGTGGATAGTGGGACTAAATGCATATATTCACATATTAACACAAATTTGCAAATTTTTAAGCTTTTTTAAGTTTTTAGTGTTTGATTGAATGATGTCTGTGAGCCCAAAGGGCTAAAAAGGTATTCATTAGCATCTAATGGCAGTTGTAGTATGTAAAAACATATAAGAGATACCGAAATACATATAATGTGAAATTAGAAAAACAACTCATGACATAATATTTCTATCATTGGGCTGGTTTCAGGTCAGAATTAAGCCTCCATAAATATAATATATAATTCTTATATTATTACTGGATATAGGAACAAATATACAGTATACATATAATTATTGTTCATAACTGGTGATCTGAAATATATAATTGAATGACATATTTTGAAAGAGCCACAGCATTTACTCTTTAAGGAAGTAAACCAGCATTATCTCTGATACAGAACAGGGAAAAAGTCATTTAACGGATAAAAGTACACACATTAACACCAGTTATGATGAACTGTGACTTTTAAAATACCAAAGATTGACAACATGTCTCTTGATTTTGCTGATCTGGATACTGGTTTGAGTTGCATATGCATATTATATGTTTGGCAAATTTACAAAAACGAAATGGCCTTAGCAAATAAGCTTACACACACACACACACACACACACACACACACACACACACACACACACACACACACACACACACACACACACACACACACACACACACAAACAAAAAAGAATCACAAAAAAAACAACAGTGTTTTTCATTACAAGTTTAATTCAACATTCACTGTAAGTTAATCATCACTCTCTAATTCATATTTAACAAAACATTAGAAAATGCACTGTATGACAACCAGTCTTCTGATTAGAGGTGCGCACATGACACCTCCTGCACAAGCTCAGTTACATCATTCACTGGTGATTCCTACATCTGCAACAGTATGTGGTGAACAGGGGAGAGACAGAACGAGGAGGAATGTTCTTTAACACTGATTAGCTTTTTCTTGGGGATATCTATAGTCCTCGCTCTCTTTGAGTAAGACACTGAGTGTTACATCTAAAAACAAAAAAACAAAAAAAACAAAAACAAAAGGGTACACATGAAACATTACAGTAGTAATGGGTGTAATATATTTGCATTTAATATTTCAGTAAAGGACGGTTATGACGGAATACTATGTCAGTATGAAGTGTTTTGCACCAGAGGTCACCTGTATCTTCTGCGACGGTTGCATTTGGATTTCAACTGTAAAACAGGTAGAGAGCATTTAACTACATGTTACAAGTTCACATTTAACTCTTCCATGCAGTCATGCAAAAAATTCACTCCGATGAGTTGCAGCTTGTAAACCAGAGCCACACCGAGAAAAAAAAATACAACAACATCCAAAGTACAAAATATCAGCCCATCCCACTCGAAGCTCTGTCCTTGAAGCCTGCAGGTGAGCTCTCTGAGGTCCGTTATACGAAGCAGTTCATTTGTTGCCACCACCAGAGCACAGGAAGTTGGCTCACCACTTCCTGTGTTAGAGAGTCTAGAGAGTCCTTGCCTGATTGGCTTCACGGGCACATTGCAGCCCCTCCATTAAAATTTGTCTCCGCTCTCACACTTCACAACAGACATGCAATACACAGACCAAATTAATTCTTAGGTTAGGTTGTACATTTATATAGATTTATACATATTTATATAATTCATATATTTTCAGGAATGTTAATCTGTGTGTGTGGTTTTGTTCGACGGTACAAAATTACTTTTCATATGACACATATAAGCAACATCATAAAAACAGTCTCTTTCTTTAAAAAAAAAACATCCCTTAATAAAAATAAGTTCTATTTGTTTTTTGTTTATTTTACAATATATTTTCTTTTCCGCTCCATCATGTTCTCCAGGTTTGGGACGAGGGGTGGGGGTGGCTAATATTACAATGGGCACTTTGTGCAGCCGCACTCCACGGCGGTCTCCATCTCCTCGGAAAAGGAAGATCCATCGGAGCACTTGAAGCTGACCTTCCGTCTCCGGCTCTTGGTGGGGGCGCAGCACAGGCCCGAGCGGCAGGTGCTTGGACACCGAGGGATTTTACTGGTGGAGGTGCAGTTTTTATGACCCATATTGCGCTTGAGCAGTTCACGGACCATCTCTCCTTGACACGTCGGCTCTGTGTGGAGGAGGGGATGGAGAACAGGCAATCAGATATAGCACTTATATAACAGATTAATAAACAAAAGGACTTTCAGGTCAGATATTAACTGATATGTAGATATGTACGGCAAGTTATATACTACATGAAGCAGCATATGTAATGCATTTAAGTGCTGTAATGCAACATATTTTTGAGTGGAAACATAATGTTGCAGAAAATAAAGTACAGTATGAGGTGATTTTATTCATCAGGATTTGATTAGATCATGAAATAACGTGAAGCAGTCCCATTCATTTTCGACACAAAGAAATAGATTTTTAATAACAGATCTGCTATGAGCTTCTGAGGTTATTAATCAGAGGTACACTACACTTATGCTTAAGTCTCTTATGCTTACCGAGATTGAATTTATTTGATCAGAATGCAGTAAATATTAATAATATAATAATATTGTGAAATGTTATTACAATTTCAAATAACTGTTTTGTTTTAATATATTTTAAAATATAATTTATTACTGTAATCAAATATAATGTATTACTGTAATCAAAGCTGAATTTTCAGCACCATTACTCCAGTCTTTAGTGTCACATGATCCTTCATAAATCATTCTAATATTCTAATATGCAATATATTTGCTCCTCAAGTAACTTTTCTTCTTATTATCATTAATTTTGTTGAAAACAGTTGTGCTGCTTTGTGTTTTTTGTGAAACTTTGTATACATATTTTTAAGGACTTCTTAATGAATATAACTTTTTTATGAATAAAATTTATTTCGTAACAATGTAAAAGTCTGCTTAATGCACAATGCATTCTTGCTGAATAAAAGTATGAATTTATCTTAAAAAATAAATACATTTTGAATGGTATTGTACATGCAATGCATATTTATTTATTTTTGAATAAAATATACAACAGTGGTTTTATTTTTTGAAAGCAACCTCAGATCTTATGGAGAAAATGAAAGACAGCTGAAAAAGTGACTGGTAATTATTGTTGCACACTACTGAAATGAGATATTATTGCTAGTATCAAAGTATTATTGAGATACTATTGAGATGTCATTGTATAATTTTTCCCCACCCACTAAAGTTTGGTTACATAGGCAGAAGAAAAAAGTAATTTAAAAAGCAGAGTAAGTTATTACATTTTGATAAAAAGTTTATGAAAACAGCAATAAAGTATTTGAATGAGGATCATCATCTTATTAAGCAAGGGGTAAAACCAAGAAAAGATGTGCCCTGATGAATTGTGAACAATCTTGTTTTTATGTTCTATATGTAATTAAACACCTATAATTTTCTATCATGAATAATGTATGTCTTCTGCAGCGCTGTGTCTCACCTATTTCACAGGCCGGCCCGCTGTATCCAGACTGGCAGTGGCAAAACGGCTCTCCGCTCTCCGTCACCCTGCACTCTCCGTGCATGCAGTGCATCCCTTTGCAGACGACGGACTCTTCCCGCCTGTCACAGAACTGTCCAGAGTATCCATCTGCACATGAGCAGCTGTACGAGGAGCCCTTCGGCACACACACGCCATGCACACACCTGCACAGGAAGAGAGAGGATGGAGATGACCACCCGATACAAGCTCAACTGTGAGTGTCTGAGTACGTGCGGGTTTAAGTACCTGCTGTTCTGACAGGGGCTCTGGGAGGTGGTCTCTTCACACAGTGGACCGCTGTGGCCAGTGGGACACTCGCAGGTCACGCCAGCCTCTCCTCTCTGTCTGCAGGCCCCGTGAGCACAGACGCCGCAGGAGTGACAGCCCGGCAGGATGCCCTCTACCCCTGCCACTCCACTGCCGAGGTCTTGGAGTTCCCCGTTGAGCCGTACGTCATGAATGCAGCCATTAAAGGACTGGAATGGACGGTCTGGACCCGGTCGCAGGCCTGCTGTGTCAATCAGAGAGGGCACACCTAAAATATGAACAACAGGAAAATATTAGCACACGTGGACTGCTAAGGCTTACGTTACAATTATTATGCATTCAAACACTTTGAAAGCATGTCAAAACAAGCCATATTTAATACTTTGAAACCTTTGAAATATGGTTGTGATGAACAATGAGGTGTTTTTGACTCTTACCGCCTATGTAGAGCTGTGTGTTGTGGTCCACAGCAGGAGGGCGGGGGAGTTTGCCCAGGCTTTTCGGTGCCCCTTTATCCACCACCAAACTTAGTGTCTGATTCTGGATTAGGACCTCCACCGTGTGGAAAAGACCATCATTCACTGACTCCACACTGCAAGAAAGCAGAAGATAGCTAAAAATATACAATCTAAATACAGTACATTTATTAAAATATTATTACAATTTCAAATAACTGTTTTCTGTTTGAATAGATTTTAAAGTGTAATTTATTCCTGTGATTCAAAGCTGAATTTTCAGCATCATTACTCCAGTCGTCAGTGACACAAAAAACCTTTAAGAAACATTTCTTATAATGTTTCTTAAAATACTGACACTAAACTTTGAATGGTAGTGTAAACATCACTTTCTTATTTTTGTGTCATTTCCAATCAAGCTTTTATTAAGTCTGCAGCGTGAAAATATTATTTAAATGTGTGTATTTTGGAGACACAAAATGCTCGCTATGAAATGGCCTGTTTTAGGCTTAATGACTGTTTAAACTGATCATATCAAGTCACCACTGGAGTAATTTAACTTTTGAAAGTAACATTTTAAGTCAAAATGAAAAGCCTGAATGTGCAATACAGAATATCTCCCCACTGTCTGAAAATGCCATGGTTTCCACATTAGGCTCTGTCAGGTGTATTTCCAGTGAATTTGGCACTGACAGGGCGAGAGCTTATGTTGTGGGAAAAGGAGAGCTTGTGTTGGCCATGAGTTCACTCTTTCTTTGAGTTAGCATGCTCAAATCACATCCTGCTGAGTTTGGCACTGTGACTGCGTGAACTCCTGAGAGCGATTTTGTTTCACACGGTCATTTTTTAACCATTGAAGAGTGCCGTTTGTTCCCCGGGTCTCATGAAACCTCCATGAATCTTCGCATAGACTATGAGAGCATGCTCTGACCAGCACAGCTGGATTTTCGCCTGTTTCCTCCTTAGTTTCTTACAATACAGTGCATGAAGCACGCTGTCTGGCCCAGATTCTGCTGACTTCTAGGACTGTATAATTTGTTTAAAGGTGAAATTTAGGGTTATGAACTTATCAGTAGCCTCTGAACCATGAGAAAGCAGTCTGCTCAGGCTACAGAAACCCAAGATTTGTATTGTAGTAGTTATTGCTGGACGGAGCACAAGCAGTTACAGACAGCTAGAGACAGTGGTTTGGCAAAGAAGCCCAGAGACCAACAAAGAGAGGAGAAGGGGGTGCGAGAAATGATCAGCTTAAAACAAGGTTTTCCTATTTTTATGTCTTTGAAAAAAAAGAAAATAATAAAAAATAAATAAATAAATAAATATATATATATATATTTATATATATATATTATATATATTTGTATTATATTATATTAAAATATTATATACACATAAAACCAAAATGCATTCTTGTCTTAGGACAACTTTTTTGAAGGAACTTTTTTGATCCACTTCAAATGTTGACTACTGTGTGTATATATATATATATATATATATATATATATATATATATATATATATATATACACATGTACTAAAAAAACAACAACAACAGAACATCACCAGCAAATACATTAAGCAAACAAACAGGCTAGCATTACAATGAACTCATTTTTGTGGGCGGGCTGCTAGTATTTGCGCTGGCTCGCAATGCTATTTTCCATTGCTGAAATGCTGAGGCCATAGGTGCGGATAGAGATCAGTGTCCCCAGATATAGGGGGGTACGGTTCACGGAGGTCTTGGCTGAACAAAGACCCAACACAGACGCACGTGTGGTTTGCATTACAGGCCCATAATTCAATTCCTGTTTCAAAATAGGCTTTTGCAACAAACACTACAGTCTGCGGGCTGAGACCCCCCAAACATCTCAAGCTGTCCATTTGATACATCAGTACCACGATGGATGAACAGCTTTATGATAATATAAGAACATTTTCATCCACTGTCTCTCAATGTCTCAACTGTGTCTTTCAATAAGCCTACATGCCGGCTGGGAAGGAAATGGGAAGAGTATTTTGCGGAAAAGTTGGTGAGAGTGGGAATGTAACAAAGAGGGAGATTCTGTTATGGGAATGAAAACAAACTTAATCAGAACATAAATCTCACCATGGGGGACAGAAGTCATCATTTGGAACTGACAAAATGTTCTTGAATGTATGCAGAGAAGGTCTAGCACCACTAGGGGGCACCAGAGATCAACTCCTCAAGATGTAGCCTAGCGCTTGCAACTATTGGCCTTTCGTTCATATTCTGACAGACAGAAAATATCCTGAGGCTGTAATATTTTTAGAATGGGGGGGGGGGGGGGGTTGAGAAGGTGGAGTGTCTTTGATGTGCTGCTAGCCTGCATATTAGCTTCAAGCGACCCATTATGAAGCTCAATAAAAACAAACAGAAACCCGTGGAAGATTTCAGCAACCTCATGTCACCCCTCTCGCACGAGGGGAAGTCAATTTCCTGTCAGCTGAAAATAAAATACTCTGTTTTTCCTCGAGCGAAACCGCATTATAAATGACACATACACAAAGTTAGGAACTATTACCGGCTCCTTCATCTTGGAGAGTTATCTAGATCAGCAAACCTGTAGACATATTTACATTTTCCAGATTCAATTACGCGGCACTATCATTTCCTAGCGCTAGCTAAGAGTAACGGACTGCAGCTGTGAAGTCAATTATGCCCTTCTGGAACATGAATTGCTAGACGAGGTTTTGTAGCGTTTGAGATATCATGGTGTGTAACCAAGTAGCTGTGCTCTACAGATGAACTGGAGTTAACAGCTAACATCAAAACACTTGTAAGTAGCAAGGGACAAGGTCTCATCCTTGGGATGAGAATATGTAGTCTTCCCAAAGCACAAACAATAGAGCACAGTGGTAGCAAAGTTAAGGTTATGGGTTTGATTCTTGAGTAAAGCAAGAACTGATAATTCGAGTACATGAATCCAATATAAGTCTTTGGGTAAAAGTGTAAATGCCAAATGTGTAAATGTAAATAATGATGTATGCTAATGCTATAGCTAACAGGTAAATGTAAGAACACTAAAAATTTGTTAGTGGGCAGTTAGTATTAGCACCCCTTAGCCTTGACCATGCTTTCTGCTGTTGTTGCATTTGCGCTGTCCAACTTATCCAAGACAATTTTAGAACACCACAACCATTCGGTCTTCTCCAACCCAAGGAACTTCAGATCCAGTCACGGTTCAGGCTGAATTACCACTACTTTCCCCCTATTCAAACATTCTGCTCACAAAGCAACTTAGTGCTAATCTCGGGGGAAATGAAAACAGGCCGTAAAAACATACCCTGACCCTTCCTTGTTCACCCTAGCACTGCTCAGTGTTAAACCGAGTTGACATGCCAAACATTAGCTGCATTTGGAGAGCTGTGGTTAGGCGTGGTGCAGGATGGCGAGCCCACGCTGAGGAGCTGGGGGCAGGGAACACTGCAATTCTAACATTCTCATTCAATTTCCTGCAATGTTTCCACAAACCGCCGCTTCTGCTGAGGAGCTGCCCACACCGCTGCTTAAACTAATACTCAGATTAGCGTGACATTTAGTAAAGGGCAGCGCATTAACACGCTGCATGGGCCCAAGCATTCATCTCATGGTAATGAGGCATTACTGCAAGTTAACAGCCTTCGTCGCTCTCCTCCCCAGTACATATATCAGTCTCTCTATCCCTCACCCACACCTTCCGTCAAGGCAGGATCACATTCCAGAGATAAGTGTCCTTCACTCTTCATCGGCTCTCCGTCACTCTACATCTCTCTGGGGTCCGATCTGTCTTCTTTCCCTCCGCCCTGAGCCTCCCTTTCCTTCTCAGCATTTCAATTTTCTTCATCATCATTCCTTGTTTTTCCTGTCAGGGATCTCGTCTCTTGCTGAAGTTCAGCAGGGACAAGGTGTAAGAAGAGCTGAGTGGAATCTGTAGATGGTGTGGGAATCTTGCAAGTTTCCTCCTCTGATCTTCGCCCCACAGAGTCTTTATGACCCAGTTCCACATTTGAAGTCAAGCACCCGCAGAGAGCCACTGAACCAGACTCGGCTCAGGAATGCTCCAACCACAGCCTCAAACCTCTAGCTTCCATGGTGGGAAAACCAAAGCAAGGAAGCTGCCCGAATGCTGCACCCATGTCCAAGCATTGTGGTGTAGGATGGGTTGCAAATTAAGCAGCTGGCTCTCTTGGCTCGGGTTACACATTGTTAGGACTAACTATGACATGGAGAACTCAGGAGCATGTTCCCCAGACAGGGGTGTGCCATGCCGTGCCATGTCCAAATAAGCTAAATTGAGATGGAAGGACATTTTCTCTCCTTGCAGTTCGTCTCTTCACATGTGACCCTCATTGTTTACCCCAAGACAATGGGGTGCAGATATGCCAAAGCCGCACAGCACAATGTCGCTTGGGGAAAAACAAGATAATTAGCTATGATTAACTGTGGGTGCAATGATGCATCTTGGACTTAGTTGGGACCTGGCTGTACTTGTATCTCTTTTGTCTACATAGAAAGTCGCTGCCTGGGGTATTCCAAGACGACTGCCAAGTAAACCATCTTATCTTGAAACAACAGTCTATTCCTTCTCTTATCTTCTCCTGAAAAACTGATCAAGTGTTTTAAATGCATGTTTGCAACTAATACTAGAACACCTGAATTAAGTGCATGTATTCTCTGTCCGCAAAGACAAGGAATCTGGTTGAAATGTTATTTTTCATGCTGAGACTCCCTCATAGAGCAATCGATTCAGCCCTTGCTGTGGGCGGAAGGGAAGAGTGGCCCTCTGCAGCAGCAAAGGGAGGCACTGGATCAATACAAAGTCATCAAGCAGGCAGGCAGGGCCTGAGCACCCAGCTCACCACTGTTCACGTCTACTGCCTGCTAAAACAGCTGCCGGTCACAAATGTTCACGCTCTACTTCTGCAGATGTAGATGAAAAGGATGCCGGCGACACTGATTAACGCCACATACCCATTCTTAACAAACTCAGCTAGACAAGGATACAGATTTTTATCTAGAAATGCTTTGAAACTGTATGCTGTCATTAGGTTTGTGTGCAGACTGGATTTAAAAGCTTGAATCTGGGCTCTTGAAACGCTTTACAGAGACTGTAGCTTAATGACATCCAAAATGACCCACCAGACCGGAGTCAGGCACCATCTGCGCCAGACTCAACAAGCCTGTTGTCTGCTGAAAGGGCAGGAGGTGAGGGCTAAGAGCTCTGTGTTTATGGGGGCTCCAGTGAGCATAGAAATCATGGCGCTGCAGCACAGAAGCTTTCACATGGGAACCGGGCGAGAGAGGCAAGCTCTTGCCTGAGGCAGATTCAAGCAGGCCATGTAAACCCGGGCTCCTATATGGTTTTATGATGTGCCACGAGCTTACAGGGATTGAACCTCCCTGAGAACGGAGAGAAAACGTACCCGCAAACACGCCTTTTTCACCCCAAACTATTCTGGACGAGAGCAGGGGGCCTCCTTTGAAACGCAGTCCTTTTTTATGGAAGATGAATGAGTGTGTATGTTTGATGTTTTGAAATAATTTAGGGTGGTATATGTCTATTTAGATTATGGTGCAGCAGAAACGTCTGGCTGTATGGGTTTGTTTACTGTGTAGAACAGAAGTGTGACTGTGTTTGTGGGTCTGTTACAAAATCTAGTGAGCCTAAGAGGCAGCTGGCTTCTAAAAGCATCATAGCTAAAACTGAACCTCTTAAGTGACTAATTTGGAATGTTCTACATATGCAGCCACAAATAACATTCCTCGTGAGATGCACTGGAGACCTGCGACTGATTCTGGTTTTAACATGTTGCTAAGATAACAATGCAATCCTCTATTAAACATAAATATGCACAGCATACACAAATATATGTTAAATGACAATTTTAAAAGTATAATAAATTATTTTTATCCATACATTTCAGCATTTTATTAAAGCCAATTTTAATCAACTTTCCCCCAAAGGCATCCACCATCTTGGAGTTTGGGATAGTGCATTCTGGGATTGCATCTTCTGCTGAGGATACATACAGTGCTGCTATGAACTACCTTACCTTTGTATTGTTACAGTTTTGGTATATGTAAATGAACAATGTGTACTCTTACCTACAGGGACAACTCTTACCTACCCCTAAAAGGTGCATATTACGTAAAGCACTACTTTGAACATTTTAGGGGTAAGTAAGGCACAAAGTAGGGGTTTGCAATATTTATCATCTGTGATAATATCTTAACTGTTGTTTAAAAAGCTGACATTATATAGTAAGTATATATGAGTACATGCAAAAAAAGTACAAAAGCATTTATTGTGTGTTAGAATGCAGTTAAAATGCCTCTATAAGTCACGTTATGAAAGCAAAAAATATCTCAGTATGTTTTTTTCCCTTAAAATACTACCTACAGAGTACGTGTGTGTATGCTCTCTATCCTCACCTGTACACTGTGGTTGGGGGGTACTTGGCAACATCATAGATCAAACGTATGTGTCCCTGGTACAGCTCTAGGGCCAGTGGGTCATGGTCCTCCTTATACAACAGGATGCCATTGTCCTTATCTGTGGCTATCTACAAAGACAGAGAAGAGGGTAATGGGAAAGAGACAGCAAAAAATCAGTGAGGGAGAATGACAGAAAGACTGAGGATTGTCAAAACGATGTACAAAACAATCAAGAGTGCGCGATAAGCACACTATCTCAATACGACATGCACACTGAGACAGAACCACCGCAGGCCTGACGCTTAACTCCCTGTTTAGTCGAGGGCATCAAACAGTACGCCTGCGAGCAAGCTGTAATGGAAAACAGCTCACGTTTATACATAAGCACATGAACGAGAGAAAAGAACCTGCTAACATTCATATCCTGGAGGCCTGTGAGCCGTTAATGTGTCCCTGTATTTGGTTTATGTCAGTGGAGGACCTCTGTGTCACAGGAGGACCAAATCATTAACGCTGTTTAGCACAGTTTTACTAAGAACGCTGGATATAAAAAACAACCTATCTTAATTGCTTTTCTATATTTGCAGTTCCCAAGCGTGTTGCCTTTTAGGGCCTGTTAACATGAACAGAGCGAAATCTGTAAAATATTCAGAAATATTTCATGTGAAGTGCAATGATGAAATGTCATTCTCTTAAATTTGACTTAATGTAAAAAGTAAATGTCTAAAATATTTAACAATTACGTTTCAAATATCTGTACTAATTAAAAATTTTTAAGATTATTTTTAATGCTAAAAAGAGTAGACTTTATGGACATGGTATTTGGATTCCTTCACACATTTTGCAGCGTTAATGTAAATTAATTAATTTATTCATTTTAAAACATCTAGGAAAATTCCTGAAATTTGACATCACTTATCTGAAAGGCCTGTGAATTTTATACATCTGTTAAAAAAACAAAAAAACAAAAAACATCCAGTTTTCGAATAAACAAACATGTAACATTGCAGTTTGAACTTCACTGATCACAGTGATGCACGGTTTAATTTTAAAACCACAATGTTCATGTTTTCTTCTTGCCAAAAATTCTGACTTGGTTTAGTGAGCACCATTACTCAACTCACAAAGGCCTCTCGATCTGCAGATGTGCTAAGAGAAGCCGAAACTGAGAATTGCTGACGTCCGCAAGGAGATAAACAGCTACGGAGCTCTTTTTAATTTCTCCTACTTTAATTAACATCAGTGTGCCCTCTCGACGGTGAGAAGATAGGATCATTTGTAGCAGATCTAGCGGTTACGCAGGGCCCCTGATTGCAACGGATAACAGCCGGCTCAACCTCTATTACCATAATATATGTCCTCAGGAGAAGAATTATTCACGCAGGTGGACAAGAGGTGACATTCTCATAATGTCAGAGAGGCTAAAGCTGGCTTAGACCATGCACTGCTGATGAATCAACACCTAGACAGAGAGGCAGATGGCTTCTCATGGCTGCAGATGTGAGTTCGGGTGATACACAGACTGTCCTGAGGCTAGTGATATGTGAAGTCTATATTACAGAAACTGATCTGGGACCTTTTGTTAAGCATTACAGGAAGTGGTTACAGGCATACCTGGAGGGATATGTGCATAGGTGGTCGGATCTTGGCGCCTGAGAGCTCCAGATAGGTATCTTTGCCGAGGAAGTGCACTGTGACCATTTTATGACACTTGGAGCCAGTTGGACACCGGCACACGGGCTCTCCCTCCACGATCAGACACTGTGCTCCATTCTGACAGTAAGACTGATCACATGGACTCGTCTTCTGGAGTAATATCATTGGTGGAGGAGTCTCACAGAACAGCCCACTAAGGAAAGAGAGTATAAGTCACTACCGGTCAAATGTTTAAATGTTTTTGCAAGACGTCTTTTATGCACACTCGGGCTGCATTTATTTGATGAAAAATACAGTAAAAATAATACTGTGAAATAATATTACAGTTTAAAGTAACAATTTTCTATTTGAATTTAAATGTAATTTATTCCTGTGATGCATGAATTTTCAGCATCATTACTCCAGTCTTCAGGATCTCACATGATCCTTCAGAAATCATTCTTGAATATTAAGTATTTTATAGACATGTAGTGGTATAAAGTAATATGATATATCACAATAATGAACATGCATGATATTGTTATCGTGGGCACTTCAAAACACTGTAAATAATCAATACTATTCAGATTTTTAGAATGCATTTTAAGAATACTAAGAAAGTTCAATTGTATTTTTTTTAAATAACGTTAACATTATTCTGTAACATTAACAGATAACCTCTGTAACAAATGTAGCTGTTTCTCATTGTTAATGTTAGTTAATGCATTAGACCTTATTGTAAACCATTGCACTTTATAATTCTTTTGCACTTTAAACTTTGAAATATTTGTTTACTTTGAACATGTATATACAATAAAGCAATGCACAAAAATGTATAGTTCTTTTTGTTATAAGAAAAAAAGTTGATTTTTTTGCAACTTATTTCAATATCGTGATAATATACAACAATAAAAGCTTCAGCAATTATCGCAACATGAACATTTTAAACCATCACATGCCTAGTATATTATTTCAAGCACTTTTAACTTTCTTTCGTAAATCTAATTCACACAAGAGATGAAGACAGTGTTAGAATATTGATAGTGTCAGGATGGGTGGTAAGCCAGATTAATGCGGGGCTCAAGACACCATCAGGCCCTTAATTAGTAGCCGTACTGGAGTGAGGGATGCTGGGGAGAGAGCTATTGTTCTTCTGTACAATGCCACACGCACACACACACACACACACACACACACACACACACACACACACACACACACACACACACACACACACACACACACACACACACACCCCCTAATGTTATAATTAGCCATATGGATATTCATCATCTGTGCATGTCAGATTTAACTACACACCATCATACAACAAAGGACCAGCAGAAGCTTGGTGTGTGTAAGTGTGTATATGTTTGCATCATTTATCAAGCCTTTCATAATCATAATGAACACAGGTGTGCCAGTATCCCAGTTTTAAGAAAAGTATATGCATGCTTTCTGAGTGATTTCTAACCTACTTTTACTTTTGCAGACATAATTGCTAAGAGGAAAAAATGGTAAATGATTAATAAAAAGAATTAATACCATCTTTATTGACTGATTTATCTAAAAAAATGTCAGGGTTAATATTTATCTATAGTTTTTATATTTTATATTTAAGTATTATCATTATTACTTATTATTTACATTTTATAACAATATTAAATTTATTATATAATTATATTATTGAAATATTAGGATAATATTATTATCATCATGAAATATAATACTAATTCTAAATGATTCATAAATAAACTAAATATTTATTTCTTTAGGAGTAGAGGTATGGTTTATGTTTGGATTAGTCTTTAGCAGTTTTAAAGTAATTCACTTATGAAAGAAACAGCAGAATTCTATGGTATGTCCTTATTTGTGTAAGTAAATGCCCGAGTGTGTGAGTGTGAACAATGCACGAGTCTCACCTGAACCCCTCCTTGCACACACACGTGTATCCATTGATGGCGTCGTTACACTCTGCTCCATGCTGGCATTTGTTCTCCAGACAGTCATTGTAATCCTGCTCACAGTGCTGGCCAACATAACCTGGCAAACATTCACACCTGAAAAAAACAACAACAACAACAGTTTAGATGCTAAAAAATGACTAGCAAAATGGGATGTCCTAGCACTAGTTAAAACACTGCTAACTAATTGGTAGTGATAATGAGACTTCATACCATAGAGCCATAGAGTGCAGTAGTGCCCACCCCCTTTTTCAGCAACAATAGGGCCTTTCACACTACTTTAGTTCCAGAACTAAATGTACAGTACTAAAGTACTGGGACACGAGAGTGTGTACTAGGATGTGACGTAAGCCGGTCGACAGCGACGTCATTTGTGCGTGGCTTTCAACAACGTTAACAAAGAAGAACAACGTTAACAAGAGGATGGAGGACGCTGTGATAGGAGCTGGAAGTATTTTTCCCATAAGTATTTTAAAAAAGGTCTTTGTTTAAGTGTATAAGCCATGAACCAAACAATTATATGAAAGTATAAAAGTATATGAAAAAAAAGTATATAAAAATCGGACAAAAAGACAAAGTTACAAGACTATGTCCTTTTCAGTCTTAAGCATTGCCAAATGTATTTAAATGAAGGAGAAATATATAGTTTATAGTTTAATTTATGGTTGTTTGCATAGTAATAACATGTATATATATATATTTATTTATTTTGAGAATGTAGGGAGACAGAGTCGATTGTGTCATTCGCGGTGCTTCATGGGAGTGGGCGGAGCTAAAGATCTATTTTGGCTCTCTGCAACCACTGATTGGAGGAATTTTCTGTACTGCATCATGGGTAGTTTTTCCATCACAAATTAAACAATTAATTTTAAAGTAAGTTGAATTAATGCAAACAGTTGGGTTGAAGAAAATCATACATCCTCAGAGCTCACAACAGGTCTGTCTTTAATGTTTTATCAGTTATTGTTAAAAATCACTTTCCTTATAGAGAAAATGAATGGAGTTTTTATTTCTATTAAAGGCAGGTCACGCAGTCTTTCCTGTGAAGTTCTGAGCAGAGATGTTCACGCACTCACCTGTAGCCCTTACTGAGGGGAACACACTTGGAGTCGTGTTGGCAGAGGTCAAACCCGGGCAGGCAGGGGTCAATCACCTCCTCACACAGATCACCTAAGAGACACACAAAGAAAAGGAACAAATGACTCTAACAGCTGTCCTCTCCCAGCGGCCAGAGGTTTATTGCATGCTGAGCACTCAGGGCCTTTGCTGTCTACGGGTGAAGCTCACAGTTGTGTGGCTAAAGGAACTCTTTGACTGAACATACGGCATGTGTGTCTCGACCCTCCTCGAGGTGTTTTCGCCCCTCACACCATCTGCCAGCATTTAGACTGTGTGAGGCTTTTTCTCCTCCAGGCTCAACTGAAAACATCTTTGTGTGATGGCAAAGTCTTTCTAGAGTGCACAGCTCAGCAGGGTCCATTCGGAGGCACTAAATCACTGCCAACCAGAACCTTCAATACATTCCCTGTTCCCGTCCACCTGCTGTAGGACGTCTGGCCCTGCAACAGGCCGTACTGGGTCTAATTCGACCTCCACATCTCTGCACTCATTCACCCAGATTCCTAGCATTTCCTGTTCAACACATTTGCGCTGGTGTTGCTAGCTGCATGGCACAGAGCAGCAGCCCAGAAACAGATGTACCCTTTCCGTGCTCTGGCCCTTGAGACGGGTTTAGGTGGTCTGCTGCCAGGCCAATTTCCTTTAGACCCTTTCTGCAGCAACTGTGTGTGTTCTTCAGGGAGTCAGTGCAGTCGGTGTCTACAGCTGATGTTTCCTGCATGCACCTCACAGACTGGAGTCTGGCAGAGAGCTCAAGATAGGGGCTTTTAAATCAAATCTGGATGTTGGTGGTAAGATTTGTACTGACTGATGTTAATACAGAACAATCCTCAGTTGTTAAAACACAAACTGAGAACAGAAATATAATGACAATGGAGAAGGAATGAAGCTTTATAAGAGTTGACCTTTGGCAAAGTCTAACTTGCACTAGTGTTAAAAAGTTTGGGGTTTGTATGATTTTTTTTTAATGCTTTAAAAAGAAGACTGCATGTACTTGATCAAAAATACAGTAAAATGGCAATGTTGTGAAATATTATTACAAATAATTAAAATAGCAATATGTCTATTTGAATATGTATTAACATGTAAATTATTCCAGTGATGCAAAGCTAAATTTTCAGCAGCCATTTCTTCAGTTTTCAGTGTTACATGATCCTTCAGAAATCGTTCTAATATGCTGAAAAAGAACAGTATTTATTTGAAATAGAAATCTGTTGTAACATTATAAATGTCTTCACTGTCACGTTTGATCAATGTAACGTATCCCTGCGGAATCAAAGTATTAATTTCTATCAAAAAAAAGGAAAAAAAAAGAAAAAAAAAAAAACTTTTGAAAGGTAGTGTATTAATTTCTTTCAAAAAGAAAAAAAATCTTTTTTGACCTGTAAAATTTGTGAATGGTAGTATAAGTCCCAATGTAAATGTAAAATATAAAAAGTCCCACAATGCCCATGGGCACAATGTTAAAACAGGAGAGAAAACATCATCAGTATATTAGCACTGTCTGGTATGGGAACTGTAATGCAGCAGACCGCAAGACCCTCCAGCGGACAGTGAACACAGCTGCAAAGATCATCAGTGCCCCTCTCCCCTCCATCCTGGACATTTTCCTTACACGATGCTCCAGCAAAACCAACAGTATCGTGAAGGACCCCACCCATCCCTCCCACAGTCTCTTCCAGCTCCTACCATCAGGAAGATGGGACCGGGGCATCAGAGCCCGCTCCGCCAGACTGCTCAACAGCTTTTTCCCCCAGGTTGTGAGAGTCCTGAACTCAAATCACCCTCCCTCCTCTGAAACCCCACACAAACCCTCTACCTCCTGAAACATGGACCATCTCATCTCCTCCACCCCCCTATACCTCCTGAAACATGGAACATCACAGAAAAACTGTCTAATCCCACAAAAGACTCAAATATGTGTTTACATGCTCGTGCACTACAAATCGTATTGTTCTGCTGCCAGGTGATTTGCTTGACTTATGATGTTTCTCTTTGCACATATACAGTATTATGTGAAGCATTCGTATAGTCTATATATGTATATATTTTTCTTTTTCAGTCTATGTATAGGTAAACATTTATATATAGTATATTCATATTCAAAATCTGTCAGTAGGTTAGTTGTGTATACTGTAGGTTTTACTGTTTTACTTCATTGTTGTATGTCTGTATCTATGTAGCACCGTGGTCCTGTGAGGCATGACATTTCGTTCCACTGTATGTCCACACATGTAGCAGAATGACAATAAAGCTCAACTTGAACTTAAATCTTCAACCTTCCTTCTCCCCTTTAAGTATGTATTTCACCCACACAATTACATACTTTTATTTGAATTAATGAAAAATATATTCTCTGATCTACAGCCAGTCTGGTACTGATGACAGTGAAATGGAGAGAATAAGATGAGCACTGTATGCAAGAAAAATCACAAATGAGATTTTTGTGAAATATCAGAGCAAATGGAGACTCTAGCTTTAAAAGACTTCAGTAAAAAAACATCTCCCCTAGTTCCTTTTTTAATTCCTCATTTAGGGGAAACCCCTGAGCCAAAGTTGATACTTTCATGAAACATAACTACATTACATTATTTTACATTAACATTTCTCTCTTGCTTGGTTTAAAACTCAGTTTTTAAGACTGCGCTCTTTAACTGGACAGCTGTGTGTGCCCTACAAGCTTAAGGATGTGGCCAGGCTTATACCGCAGCATGTACACACTCTCTGCACCAACTGTACCCGCTCCAAGGGAGGTGGCAAAGAGGAATGCCGTTATAATGACAGGGCCCGCTAGGAGCAGCTGCACTTCCTATTTTGAGGAAAAGAAGAGGGAACAAGGGCAGTGGTGCCACTGGACAGCATTTGGCAGATCTGAAGTGGAAATGAACGGACAACACTTGAACTTTAAATCTGCCTAGTCAGGACTTCTGTCAAAAGCTGGTTTGTTTAGTAAAACTGCCCACTACCAGTCTTAACATGTATATTATTTTGGTTTCTTAATGTTTTCTTAGCCACCTCAGTTGTGGCTGGAGGATAAAAATACAATTGGCACAGTCTTGCCAGTGAAATGGCCTCATTGCGGTAAGATTGAGACAGACAAATAGGGCAATATGACTAAGAAAATGGTAACAAAGAGTCTGAAACAGTCTGAACGTGTTTACAGGCTGGTTTAATGAGGTTTAACTGGTACCTCTGTAGTTCGGAGGGCAGACGCAGGTGTAGTTGTTGATGCCGTCCACACAGGTGGAGTTATTCTCACAGTCGTTGTCTTCACAGTCATCAGGATTCATCTCACACTGCTGCCCCTCGTACCCAGGCGGACACACACAGCTAGAGGAATGGGAAGGCACAGGACAATGATCAATACTTCAAATGTTACAACAAAAGGAAACGCATGGGTTTCAGTGATTTAGCTCTGTTGGGTGACACCCTGATACTGCCAGACTGATTTGTTTCAGGTCTGGAGCCAGAACAGTGTCATTTGTTGCCATTCATGTCTCATTGTTTGGTCTTTAAATGTCAACCCAACATCCTTCATTAGTGCACTGCTCACAGCCAACAGGAACACTGAGTTCTGGTTTTAACATGTACTGAACACATTACAGGGATAGTTCTGCCACAAATGAAAATGCTGGCATGAACACAAAACAAGATATTTATTTATAACACTATGAGTCCTTGTTTATTAAGAATATCAAGATTTTGGAAGATCTTCAGTGAGTAAATGAACTCACTTTTCTGATCCACTTTCTTTTTGAGGAAAAGAACAGACTGAACATTATGCTAAACATCTAATTTTGTTCCACCAAAAACAAGCAATATGATTGTGAGTACATGATTGAAGAACCAGCTCATTTGAGTCTGAGTCAAAAAGCTCCCAGAGTCAACGACTGTCTTGGTTCTTTAGTCAAAGCCCATATTTTCAAGGTCTTGGTCCTCACATACGAGTCTAAGATCATATTTTGACAATCCAAAAATTCATTTTCACAGTCTTGGTCCTCGAGTCTGATTTCAAAACCATATTTTCATTGTATTGGTCTTCTCTTTTTGGGAGCATGAAGACTCTGTCTTGACTCAGACTCGACACTTTTCTGGTCTCGATCTTAAATTAGACTCAACCCTCTTCTGGTCTCTGTTTTGATTCAGACTGGACTCTCTTCTAAACTCAGTCTTACTCGAACTTGACCCTCTTTTGATCTTGGTCTTGACTCAGACATGATTACTTCTGGTCTCACTCTTGACTCAGACTCAACAATATTCTGGTCTCTGTCTTAAATCAGACTCTTCTCAGTCTTAACTTGAACTTAAACTTCTAGTCTCAGTCTTGACTCAGACTCTATGTCTTTTGGTCTTGACTCAGAATTGACCCTTTTCTGATCTCAGTCTCAACCCTCTTTTGATCTCAGTCTTGACTCAGACTTGATTTCTTCTAATCTCAATCTTGACTTAAACTTGAACCTCTTCTAGTCTCAGTCTTGACTCAGACTTTATGTCTTTTGGTCTTGACTCAGAATTGACCCTTTTCTGATCTCAGTCTCAACCCTCTTTTGATCTCAGTCTTGACTCAGACTTGATTTCTTCTGGTCTCAGTCTTGACTCAGACTCAACTTTCTTCTAATCTCAATCTTGACTTAAACTTGAACCTCTTCTGGTCTCAAGTCTTGACTTAAACTTGATCCTCTTCTTGTCTCAGTCTTGAATCAGACTCTGCCCTCTTCTGGTTTCCCTCTCTGACGCAGACTCAAGCCTCTTTATGTCTTGACCATTTTCTGGTATCGGTCTTAAATCAGACTCGACCCTCTTCTGGTCTCAGTCTTGACTAAGACTCGATGTCTTCTGGTCTTGATCTTGATTCAGACTAAATCTCTTCTGGTTTCTCTCTTGACTCAAACTAGACTCTGTTCTGGTCTCAGTCTTCACTGGGACTCAACTGAGCTGGTCTCAATTATATCACTGCAAATTACCTGCTGTAATTCCAAGCATCCTTCAATATTTGTGTTTTTTTTCTGTTGTTTTGCCTTTCTGTTGCTATCCGTAAGTCTTGTAGGTCAGATCCATCAGTGACTGAGGCTCAGTGTTTGATAAACCTCCATCTCCATGGTGACTTGTTGAGCAATAGCAGTAAAACTTATCTCACTGTTTAGCAGAACCCACACCCATCTGTACCCTTCCACCCAGTCCCTGCCCTCTGGCTGCCAACTCTTAGGAGCTACGCCAGCAACCGATATATTCCACCCCCAGACACATAAAAACACACAAATCTCTGGGCTCATTTGCTGTTTTTTTGTAAAGTCATTGTGCGACTCTGTTCCTGCTGGATGTGAATTGGCTGCCCTGCAAAAATTGAATAGAGGCCTAACGTGACATTACCAAAGTTGTTGGGAGATTTATAGGACACAGAGGACATTTATTGTGCCATTACAACAATCTGCCTGTCTTATGTTAGTTTCAAATGTCCAGGGGTGTTACAAGCTTTGAATTTTTAATACAAAGATGTTGTCCAGATGTGCATTGTAACACAGGACTTTCAAATTAAATTATTTCAGTTTTTAAATCTTATTTACATCCTTTTTGACACTTTGGCAGAATATCATTTGTACAGGTCTGGATGTACCTGTAGTGTCCGTCCAGTCCAGGTGTGAGGTGGCACGTGCCTCCATTAACACACGGCAGGCTGATGCAGGCGTTAATGGGGATCTCACAGTTATGACCCTGAGGAAATAAAAAGCCTGTGAGCATGGATGAAAAAAAGAGCGAGCTCAGGTTTTAACATGTCTGACCCTACATGCTGGGACAAAGGTCACAATCAGATGGACACTTTCAAAAGTGAAGAGGCTAAAGGAATAAATAAAAAAAACATCATCTACAGTATTACATAATGAGTTCTGAGTAAAATGTCTACTTAAATATTAACTGCAATTTACCTTTCAAACAGGGTTAAGGAGTTGGACATTAAAGCCAATGATTAGCGGTGCTTTCTATGGTTATTATTGTTGCTCATACTTATAATTAGGAATCCGTTTTAATCCCTTAACTTTTAACTACCATCCAGAACAGCCTAGCAACCACATAGCAACATAATAAAAACACTCAGAACATATTAACTGCATAGCCTATCCTGCAGCATTGTGCTGGCTAGTTTTGCACAGACAGGAACCACTCAGATTTTCCTCAGCAAATGTAAAAATCTTGTTTGTTTACTAGTTCAATATCCAGGCCCAGAGCCGAGTTTAGTTTAATATCATGGTTTATGGATGATGTATGTCGTGTCCTGATCCTTTTACACTCCGGGGGTATAACTCCGTGACTAACACTCTGCATTTCAATTTCAGACAAAGGCTTTTGCCACTGATATGCCTGTTTCCTCTGCTCTCCTCAAAGGGCCCACATGCCTGTTTTCTTTCTCTCTGTCCCTCTGTTTCTTCTCTTTCTCTCTTCCCATGTTTGACTTAATTCAGTACTCTAGAACATTCTAATTAATCTTCACTTATTTCGAGGACAGATGCGCACAACTGACCTTGAGAGCTGCGGTTTTAATTAAAAGACAGCTCACTGGTTCTGTCTTGTAGAGGGCGAAGGGTTAAGCTCTTATCTGTTCTTCAACAGAACAACACTGACAGGAATCCCATAACCAAACAAAAGGGTAATGATTGCACGCTGCATCCAGGACACGCGCACACATTCGCAAACCACTCCCGAGTCTGTTTGATGTCAAACTTTGTTTTTTTGAAGCAGTTTTTCAAGTGTTTTTCGATGTGCATCAGCAATCTGCAACCCAGTCTGCTTGGAATGATGCTCTAAAGTTTGGTTTATGTATATAAAAGCAATCTGTTCAAACTCACTGAAGTGAACTGCTACTGATGCCGCATAATTTACATTTTTGTACGTTCCCGCCCGGTCACACTTTTCATTTCTCATAGCTGCTTGTCTTTGAATAAATTGCCTCTGAAGAGCAGCTCACATTCTTCACATCCCTTGCAATACATTTGCCATCAGCCCAAGACCTCACCACCAAGGTCGCACCACTGAGTATGTATCCACTACACAAACAACGCCTGCCTGAGTACAATAGGAAATAATCAAGAAACTTCAGATCCAGTGGGTTCAGCTCGGGAAGATGGATGATGAGGTTCTCATGCATGAAATGATGCACATAACTCATCGGAGTATTCTGTACACGCGTGCAGGAGGACAGGAAAGATGCATGAGGATGTATGTGGGGTGGTGGACGTTCACTCACCTTGTAGCCAAAAGGGCAGGTGCAGTGGTAGGAGCCTGTGATATTACTCACACATGTGCCGTTGTTCTGACAGGGACTCGTCAGACAGGGGGCGCACTTGGACATCAGATTTAAATCTACTGGACCTGAAAGACACAACACAAAATGTGAAGCTGAAATGTGTGGACGAGAAAGGGAACAGGAAATAAAAGGGAGTGGAGTTGACATTAAGGTCAATATGAAACAAACCTGTCCATATTTACTTCCAAAACTTTATATGTGCTTGTTATTACTAGGAAAAAAATAGTAAAAGCAGAACTACCTTTTACCAAAATAGAATAACTTGTCTCTGCCTCTGAAACAGTGTTATTTTTGTATTATTTATGTTCTATTAAGTGTGTATTTATTATTTTGCATTATCTTTTATTTTCCAGTTTTCACTTTAATTTTAGTTTAAGTTTTAATAATTTTGTTATGTGCTTTTGTCATTTTATTAGATTTTCTTAAATATTTCTATTTAGCTTTATTTATTTATTTATTTATTTATTTATTTATTTATTTATTTCAATTTTAGGTATTTATTACTTTTTTAAGTTAGTTGTTTCTAAACTTATTTCAGTTAGTTGAGAAGGCAACATTTCTCATTTTCATTTTTTTAAGTTATTTTTTTTTATTTAATATTAATTTTTTTTTTTTTTTTTTTTTACATTTTTAGCTAACAATTTTTTTCAACCCTTATCCTTTAACCTGACTCCATTCGGGTATGCAATGTCCACTTTTAATGATCCAATAAATTCTGATCATGTCATGTCATGTCATATCATATCATATATCAAATCAAATCAAATCAAATCAAATCATACTCTACAGTTTTCTCTCCTCAAATATTTTATTCCATTCTGAAACAATGCCATTGCAAACTCAAACACTCTCAGAAAAAAAAGGTAGTAAACTGTGGTGGTACCCTTTCAAAAGGTACTAATACATGCATTTTATGTACTAGTATGTACCATTAAAGGGTAAAGAAGGTACAAAGATGTACCTGTTAGCTTTGGTACCTTAGGCTACAGCCCCCCTTTTTTTTGAGAGTGAAAAGGCTCAGCATCATTTCTCTCATGCTTAGTTTTTGGTAGTTTCCTTATAAGAGACTTTTACTGAGAGAAACAACAGATAAAGGACAGGATATTATTTAGGGAGAGAAAGAGAGAGGAAATTGAATTAGGACATGGTGCGGACAAATTTAAATATGCGTTTGCCATATGAGCATCGTGGCTCAATGTGTCTGGAGCAGATGTGTTAACCAGCAGAAAAGAAGGCCGACTCACCCTTGCACTGGAATTGACTGAGAGGGGTGGTAAGCAGCAGGCGGTCTGCCATGTCGGGTGGTCCAGTGCAGCGGGCGATGCCAGGCTCTTTAAACCCAGCCTTCACCCACTGAGACAACCAGCGCAGCTCGCAGTCACAGTACAGGGGGTTCGCACCCAGAGCCCTGGATCACATAAACATAAACTTTGATTGAAAGGATACATGCATTAGAATATCAGTATGATTCATTGCCCAAGTGGATTTTTCCTAGTGAACACAAATCTTCCTTAGAAAGCCAACTTCTTCGGTTACTACAAACATCCCAATTGCACTTCCTTCAATTCAACAGGCCCTTTATTCCTCAATGGGGATTTTTCTCTGTCAGTTCTTTTCAATGAGGAAACAAGGAGCTACAGTAGCCCCGCTCCAAACCGGCAAGAGGAACTACAGCCGGAGAGGAAAAAACAACACCACCATAAGCCTCCATAAAAGATGCCTTTTAGCTGTAATAAAATGTACAAAGATTTCCTGTGGGACTCGGTCTCCGAGCGCAGAGCACAAGGCTGCTCTCTCTTTCTAGGTTGCACCCGGTAATGAGGTAAAACTTACATCTAAAGTCTAAAGACCTGAGTTGGTCTCTTAGGTTGAGACTGGGAGTCCATCATTAATAGGAGACAGAGAGAGCATGCTTTTACACACACACGCACGCACGCACGCACACACACACACACACACACACACACACACACACAGACACAGACACACACACACACACACACACACACACACACACACACACACACACACACTTACAGATGAGACAGAGATGTCAAGTGGCTGAAGGCTCCCTCCGGAATAGTTGAAAGGTCATTTCCGTGGAGAGTTCTGAAAGAGAAGAATAAAAGGGAAATGAAAAAAAGCATGGAGCTCTGGGAGTTGGTTCCATTGTTTTCCACACTATAAACGGAGATAGAGAAAGAAAGGGTCAGTCATTCACGGCATTTAGTGTGGATTATAGAAAACCACTGCATTTTGTGAGACACCGGTGGGAACGGCAGATTTGCATTGAGATTTCATTGTATGCTGAGTCGATTCTGTTTAATAATTTCTCCTGTTGTATTACGGGACGCTCGGCCCACACATAAACACTCAGACCGCAACCTGAGAACATGATTGGACAGCTGCGGGACATTGAGGCCACCTCAGCGGTGGCCCTGGGGCATTCTGGGAAATTAAAAAGTGACAATGATGACTGCCTGGCAGACTAAGCTTAAAGAGGCCGGAATAAGGTGGGCGTCCTTTGGTCTGTTTAAGGTATCTGTGCACACGGTGATGATAACCTATCCAGCTCGGAGCTACAGAGCACACCATCCAGCTTAATGCAGACATCTAAAGGTGCCTCTTCAACTATAGTCACACATTTCAAACTTTTTCAAGCAAACATTTTTATTAAATTGATCAAATCTAATAAAAGGCATCTGTTTCAAATAAATGTTGTTTTTAAATTCTCTGTTCTAAGAAACTTGGTTTCCACAAAAATGTCCCAACTTTTGAATGAACTGTTATTTTCGCATAATAAATATTCACATGATTTATGTATATTTTACACTTTGTTTTAGAGTATTATACTTTTAAATTCTCATAGCAAAATTAATATTTTAATGGATTTTCATACAATGAAAAAAATAGGGGTAGAAAGAGTTACAAAGAAATGGCAAATATAGAAATTACACTAAATTTTAAAGGAGAAAAACTGAAATAGCCTTTTTTTTGTAAACTTATTTCCAATAATCTTTTTTTTTTTTTTTTAATTTACAACTTCAAAAAAAAAAAATTTTTTTTCAGTGTAGTTCAGAGTTTGAGTCTATGGAAGCCCGTTTCTGCCACTGAATAAAAAATAAAAAAAGTTATTATTATTTTTATCTCACAATTCTGACTACTTTTCACAGAATTGTGAGGTTTAAAGTCAGAATTGCGAGATATAAACTCAAAATTCAGACTATTTCTCACAATTGCGAGTTTTATCTCACAATTCTGATTTTTTTTCTCGCAATTGTGAATTTATATCATGCAATTCAGACTTTTTTTTTTTTTGATTTTGAGTTTTGTGTTGTAAAGTTTTGTTTTGAGGGGGAAAAAAGACTGATATGTCCTCAGAATTGCGGGTTTATATCACACAATTCTGACTTAATAACTCATAATTGCCTGTTATAAAGTAAAAATTTTGAGATACAACTTGCAATTCTGAGAAAAAAGTCACAATTTCGAGATTTAAACACAATTCTGAGAAAAAAAAAAGTCTGTGAGATAAAAAGTCGCAATTACCTTTTTTATTTTTTTATTCAGTGGTGGAAACGGGCTTCCATATGAGTCTGTAAGTAGTTTGGTAAGAAAAATAGATGATGAAGGCATGGTCAAAAGTTTCCAAGACCATTTTAATGTGACTTTCATATAACCAAAAGAAAAGGTTTTCCCATAGGACTTAAAGCGCTCTTAAAATCTATTGCTTTGTTCCTTCAGAACTTGCTTATGCTGTGAATGTGCTGTTCTAAAGCAGCTTTGTTCAGGCACTAATCTCCTGAAGTTAAGTTCATGAGGCAGGTGTTGTTGTGCATGGGGAGTGTGTGTGTGTGTGTGAGAGAGAGAGAGAGATTGATGTGACTATGCAGCAGATCGCTGGTTCATCAGGTAAAAAACAAAAGGGAGTCTTACAGCAGGCGGAGAGAACGCAAGCCATCAAATGCATGAACCGGGACACAGCGAATTTGATTATAGCTCAGGATACTGCAGAGAAAGAGAGAGCGAATATGAGTGAGACACAGAGACAACGACAGTTATTTAATGTCAACATTTCTGCCCAGATTTTTGGCAGAAGTGATCAGGTTCACATGACGGCACTGACAAACACACGTCGACACAGAAACTGTGTCTGATTGTTGGATGATGGTGTTAACTTACAGGGTGGCGAGCTGCGTCATGTTGCTGAAGGTGAGAGGGGCAAGAAGACTGATGCTGTTATTACTGAGGTCTCTGCAGAGGAAACACACACAAACACACAGCAGATTCAATTACACACCGTCAGAAGAATGTCTACAACGTGCCTTCACAATCCAAAGCCAGGTTTACTCTCAGAAAAGAGATTTTTTTCATTTCATCCTGGTTAAATAAAGATTATTAACTAATGACTTCAAACATGCATAAAAACTAAACTGTACACTGCAAAAAAAAAAAAAAAAAAAAAAGTAGTTGTGGTTGTCAGAAACTCATTCAGTAATAATGTTTGAGGGATTATGGGATGGCATGTTGGCATATTATACAACTTATCATATTTCCTTAAGTGGCTGAATGTTATACCAAGATACATAAAGCACCAAAATCTGCTTTGTATACCTTAAAAAATGTGCTGATTATTACCATCTGAGTACACATGCCAATACAAAGTCACAAGATGAGTTCATCATAAGTGGCCTGTCTGTAAAATGACTGATTCTCATATATAAACAGAGCATATGCTCACACACACACACACACACACACACACACACACACACACACACACACACACACACACACACACACACACACAGACACACACACACACACACACACACACACACACACACACACACACACACACACACACACACACACACACACACACACACACACACACACACACACACACACACCCAAACCCAGCACCAGGGTAATGCACAAGAAAGTGACTAAGACTAAGAAAATTAAAAGAAAAAAAAAACGCATAACACTGAACAAAACACCCTTGTGTACATTACTGATAACAAAAATGATAAGAAATCAAATTATTAAATAAAACACAAAACTGGCATGTGATGTGTCACACAGAGACTTCTGGGAATGTTGTTTTTCATGTTTTTCACCATAAATTATATAATAATTCACAGCTTCTACAGAAATTTGACAGTTTAATTTTATATTATTTTACAGTAAAATTCCAAAACATGCTATTTTAAACCATTTACAATTCTTCACCGTATATGCTAAGGTAACTTACAGTTAAACAATTAACAGATTTTTACTGTACCATTACAAACAATTATTTATTTATTTATTCATTTTACAATGTGAGATTTGTGTTGTATACAGATACCTCATATTTCCTAAAATGTTACAATTCCTGCAGCTTTGGAAATATAAATAATTCTGTATACTTAAAATAAACATAAGTACAAATGAAGGCATTAAATGCATAGTAGGTCCTTTTGGATAAAAGTGTGTGGCAAATGAATAAATTCAATGACAAGTGGAGAAATACATACAGCAGTGTCAGGTGTTTCAGATTAGCGAGCTCTCTGGTGACGGAGGTGAGGAGGTTTCCTTCCAAGTATCTGAAACGGTAAGAAAATCCTGTTAACAGGCAAGTTTACAATCCTCAAACAAGCTACAAAGTAAAACCAGATACATTTTAAATTTTATTTCATGCTTAAAAATCTATTTTACATTGGAAGAAATAGACTTATTAATACAAAGCGGCTCTAGATGTAGAGGAGTTACAGTGAGCTGCCTTGCTGTCTGTGCTTCAGAAAACAGCCAAAGACTGGTGGGATTGTTTTGAGTTTCATCCTAGTTTTGCCACTTTGTGACTTGCTAAAAGCCCTTTCTCCTGGACACTGCAAGATGACTGGACACAGATAGATGGGGTTTTGATAGGGAACTGATGGTCTGCTATCAAAGCGATTTGATAATGGGGTCTGTTAGTGAGCAAGAGTATTATCTTCAAAACTACGACACAAGAGAAGAGGTCAATCCTGCTGGAGTTTTCCTGTACAACCCAAGAACAATTACTGTCCTACTGCTGAAAAGTGTCAAGGCAGGATATTTCTGTTCACCACACTCGCTAATAAAACCGCTTGTTACCTTGTTACAGTCTCTCCCTGTCACTTGTTTGCAATCTTGTGATTTCTTTTCTTCTCTTAGTCACTGTCGTCTTGTTCTGTTGCTTCCCTGTCTCTCCGTCTATCCCTTTTCTCTAAGTATGAGTATGAGCCTGTCTTACAGAGTTTAAATGGCCTGTGTGTCAGCAGTTCTATGAAGGCGCTGTGCTCACTCTTCATCTGATTGGTCCACTAGATTATGATTGACACCTTAACTGTGCAACAACTCCCTGACCCTCATACAATCTCAGAATCAATCTCAGAAAAAAGGTATGAAGCCCCACTGGTGCAGTAGCCTAAGATACAAGAGCTAAAAGGTACATCTTTGTACCTTATTTACCCCTAAATGGTGCATATTAGTACCTTAAAGATACAGATTAGTAACTTTTAAAAGGGTACTGCCCCAGGAAGTGTTTTGTACCATTTTTTTCTGAGAGTGTACTTAGGATCATGGTCATCATGTGACATGGGCATTGTTTCAGAACATTTCAGAAACTGTATTTCTTATGGCAGGCTGGTTTACTTTATAACTCTTGAGTGATGAATGTCAATTCCTGCTACTGTCAAAGATGTGTGTCAATACATGACATTCAGGGTAGTGTGGTGTAGTGGATAACTTCTTACAAGACAGTCTGTCCTTGTAATAAATTTACCGAGCCATTTGTGAGTATGATTCATTGGCCAAAAAAATAAAAAAATAACAATAATAAAATTATTATTATATATATATATTTAAATATATAAATTTCAATTTATATAGCAAAAATAGAGTTATCATTAATTATTTTAATAAACATTTCGTGAAAATATAATATTATGATGGCCATAGTTTGAAAGCAAATTAATTTAGCAAAAAAATTAAATAAAATAAAAACTGTGAATGCATTTTTTATTTTATTTTCTTTGTCTTTTTGTACAAATGCATAGTACTGCTGTTTTTTAAATATAAATATAAATATATTATATATATATATATATATATATATATATATATATATATATATATATAAATATATATATATATATATATATATATATATATCTATATATATATATATATATATATATATATAATATTTTTTTTATAATTTTTTTTTTTAATTTTGTTCAACTCATTCAATCATGTGATTTGTGTTAGAGTTGTGTTATTTCCAATCAATCAGTATGTCCGAAACTGGTTCAAATCTCCATCTGCATCCTGAAGGTCATGTGGATATTTTTTGTTTTGTTTATTTTAATGAACTAAACTGCCAAAGTAAAGAAAACTGGACGTGACATTGAACAAACCATTGCAGAAACAAAATCCTATTTTTTTTGTGAAAATAAATAATCTAGGAGCTGGAAGAGGAAACTTACAGTTCAGTTGTATCTTTAGGGATACCCTTAGGAAGCAAACGCAGCCCGCGGTTACTACAGCGCACCACTGTGTCTGAGCATGAGCAGGAATCAGGACAGCGAGGGACCGACGGCAGACAGATATTCTCTTCTATACCTGAGAGAGAAAGATATGCATATTTTATGCTCCTTTACATCATGCAAGAGAAAAATGTAATATGTGTTGCTAACAGATCTAATATAGAAACTCATCAATTCTTTAAAAGGAAGTAATGGAGGATGGAGAAAATAGCCCTTCCTCCAGTATGTGGGTCTCCAAACATGGGTATCATTATTACAGCGCACACTTGCTCATAATAAGTGATACAGTACACAGGAGTTTAAAATCAGCAGCTAAATATTGCTTTTGGCCTCGCTTGCTCCACATTTTCTGCAAGCAATACTTGTAGCCTCCTCCCGAGCTGCTTTCATCCAAGCTCTGTAAGATGCTATCTGTAAAAGGCTGAATTGCCCTGCAGATTAAAAAGAAACAGCGAATTAAGCCATTAATGGGAGGTAATGGAGACTCCAACAATAACACGCAGACCAAGTCTGGAAGGAGAACGCTGGATCTGGATGTGCCTGCAAACACAGAAGAGCCAAAGGGACTGTGGGCTAGTTTTACAATGACTGGACTCCTTCAAACGAGCAAAAATATCTTCCCGTAAATCAATTTAGCTTGACTTTGTTACTCTAACTGTGATTGCAGAGCACTGAAACAGCTGGATGTTGTGGTGGTGAGTTTTTTGGAGCTGAAGTGACGGCGCCCCAACTCAAGGAGGAAGAAACGAACGGAATAACAACACATGAGCCCTGACAGACAGCTTCTTCTAACTAATGGACCTCGAGCCAGGGCGATTTCTCTCACTTTGAACCTCTTTATTTCAAAGTGCTACGCCCGTCTACAGCTGAGCAGGCTCTCTTAACACGATATTCCCTGAAGCAGCAAAAGAACTGTTTCTACCCTAGCTTTGTCAGGGAGGCCTTCTGAAACACAGGACCCTGGCCAGACAGAAGCCAAACCGCAGTTTCTTTTTCTCTGTTAAACTTTATGTCAGTCTCGAGAGGTTCTGTTTTTCCCCCTCTTTATGGACACGAGTTCTTCCCTATAAAAACCAGAGCTGGAGAAGATCATGTTTAGGCCTCCACGCTCAGTGTTTAATTTGTCCTCATGCTGCCCTCTCGGTACGGCCTTGTGGGAAGCTGGACGGGTGTGTGATTTACCCTGACGCTGGGAAGCAGGGAGAGGGGGATGAAGGTGTGGGAAATCTGAGGAGATGGAGAGGAGAGAGAGCCTCGGTCTGGAAGGAGGCGATGCAGCGGCCTGATCTAAGCAGCGTGAGTTCATGGGAACTGGAGATAGATGTGGTGTGGATGGCACAGGCTACAGAGCAAATACTAGCTGAGGTCTGCAAACCCTTGTTCACCGTCCTGACAGTGGGGCTCTGGTTCATGAGGAGCTGCTTAAAAGGGTGTATATAAACAGGCCAGTGTGTACATAAAGGAGTAGAAGAGTATGAAAGAGAATCAACATTGTATAGATGGAGACATGGGAGTATAGATTGGTATATTCATATTTACTATACATATATATATATATATAAATATATATATATATATATATATATATATATATATATATATATATATATATATATATATATATATATATATATATATATATATGCTTACTGCATGAACCGCATTCAAAATTGTTGATAAACCTGTATATATGTAAAATATATATATACATATTGGTCATACATAAGTATGACCCTAAATTATTATTTTTTAAATTATTATTAATAGATATAAATTATTCTTTTAAAAATATATGAATTTTTTTATTCATTTCATTTTATATAATTAATAAATAAAATATTTTATTTGTATAATTTAATTTATTTTTATTTTTATTTTACACTAATATACAGTTGAATGCTCAGTAAGCATTATTCATGATAATTATATCATAAATCTCATACATTTTATTATATATAATCATATTATTTTAAAAAGGGTATATCATATAAACTGTTAATGATAATAAATCACTCGCCATTTGCAGTTGTGGTAAAAGTTAATTTTGGACCCTGGTTACTGTGACTGCACCAAAGTTAAGGAGGTCAGGCTATGCTTGTTTCTTTACTATGGTAAAATCAATGTGATGCATGACTTTTATTGCTTAATATACATTCTTTGACGCAGGAATTTGCTAAGTTACTTATCCATCAACAAAGCAAGCAGCAGATACTGTGCAAGAGGAAGTGGCCCAAAATAGAGTTATACCGTCGCAGGAGAAATCAGGCATGGCTACATCTTGTATGGGGATCTCCTTCAGGAAGGCAGGTTTCTGGCAGCGTGGGTTTCCACTAACCACCCTGGTCTTCTTAAGCCACAGTCCCAGCCAGGCTAAGTGACAGTCACACACGTAGGGATTAGACAGCAGGTTACTGTACACAAACAGAAAGAAAACACAAACCCCATTACTATATAATCACAACGGAAAGCAATCAGCAGGGTTAAATTACCACATAAACGATTCAACTTCAGCCCATTTAACCCAGCAGGAGAACTGAATTTGCATTTAAATAGCAATACAATGACATTATGACTGCGGTGTGGCCTGCAATGCTGATAATATTTGATAGCAACTTTTGCTATGTTATTACATTGTTATAAAACTGTTATAACTGCTACTACAAGTAAACTGCTTTTAACACTAATATGAGGGCTCACGAATAAGACACAGACACATTTTCATCAAGTTTGGGTACAGAACGATCCATCAACCAATGGCTACAGGGACCACTGGACTAGAGGCTTCAGAATCAACTTATTGGCCCATTTTTCATGCGTCCTCACTGAGTTCTGAAAGTTCAGGTGGTGGCACAAAGACCTAAATCATAAAATTGTAGCCTTGAGTTGAAAGCGTCACCAGCAATGACTCTAGAAGGCCCACCAGGGAGCCGGCTGACGGCCCACTCAGACGCCCGTCTAACTGATGCATTGCTGAAACACACGGGCAGGCACTATTACAGGCACAGAGGAACTCTTTCATACAGTGGGAACTAGAGTAGCTGAGAGTGACTGCTATACACTACAGCCTGCGGGATAAATTAATCGAGTGTGCTGACCTTCCACTGCTTTGCCAATAGATGCTTCGCAGCTTAAGGGGATGGGCTCATGTTAACACACCCTATACATGTGTTTGCCTTTAATTATCCCTACATCACTTTCTGTACTCGCTTCAAAGGGCAAAGGAACACAAGACAGCTGAGAGAGAACATCTGAGGCAGACGTTTGATTTGGGAATGATATCACAAACTAGACATGAGAGAATATTTATGCTGCTAAATTTAATAAATGGAACACAACCGACAAAAAAACATGGTTATTTTTACTGTGATAATCACAAGTGTGAGCATTCAAAGTAACCTCTGTCCTGATTGCTCACTTCAAAACTCTCCGGAAACACACTCCCGCTCTGCTCTAATTTTGGCCGAGGTGGAGGGATGAATGATGGAGTGAGAGAGAAATAGGAGGGAAGTGTGCCCAACATGCCTGCTGCACTACTGTGGGAAGAGAATAGCTGGGGAGACCTTGCACCCTCTCTCTCTCTCTCTTTCTCTCTTTCTCTCTCTCTCTCTCTCTCTGGATATTTTTAGCTGCCCTGTGCTGAAATGGACATGGCTGTGTCAGCCGCTGGGTAATTAGAGAGCTGGCAAAAAAGAAAAGAAAAAGAAAGAGTCTGAAAGAAAAAGCTTTGCTTATGGCATAAGGAAGAAAGAAAGAATTCAACATGGTTTGCAGTTTCCATATATAATCAATGTCATACATGTGTATTAATGTTAATTTAGTTGCAAAGAAGTATACGTTGCATTCTACATGGAGGTCTCTCTCTCAAAACCCCCCCCCAAAAACCCCACTTTTGTTCAATTCATGACTCAGTAGCAAGTGCCTTTATTTATTTATTTATTTATTATTCACAAATTATTAAATATAATATTTAGAACAAAAAATAACAGAATATTTAAAAATAATGAAATTTTATTTATTAAAATTAAATTAATTATTTGTATTAATTAAATCCTAGAAAATAGAATAAAGAAGACAATATTTAATAATATATTCTATTTTAAAATACAATATTAAAAAAACAACACGAAAACACGAACAAAACAAAGCTCAGCAAAGGCAAGCAAAATGACAAAACAAAGCAAAAACAACAACAAAAAGCAAGACAACATAAAAAAAAAAACAACACAAAATCAAAGCAAAGTAAAATACAAAACAAAACAAAAAACAACACAAAACAAAAAAAGTAAAAAACATACACCATGCTAAGCTGGAAAAAGGTTTTCAAGGAAGTTTACGCTGTGTCTATGCCTTGATAAAAAGGGAAAATATATGTTACTGATTAGATGACTTCATTGTGTAAATTCTTCCTGTTGTTTATGCATGCTAAACTTGATTAAATGGTCAGAAAGAAATGAATGACACCCCATGCAAATCAGACCAATCTGAGAGTCTCTCTGCTCAGAATCTGCTCACACATTTCAGTTAGTAGGGAGGGTTCACTGAATGAAAAAGAGAACCATGTGTATTGCTGCACGTTGAGATGTGTGCCAGGAATACAGCCTGATATGATAATTCAAATGGTTACAGATGCTCTCTGTGTTGGCAGTCATCATTTCCATTTTTTTTTCTGAAATTATGATTCCACCAGAAGTTATTTTGAATGCTTAACAGCATCTGTTTATCTACGAACATCTGTGAGATCTCTTTCAGTTTTCTCTGTTGATCTTTCTCTTTCTTGTCATTCCCTCAGGGCTGTGACACACTAGAGTTCATTTTTTGTTGATCAGCTCTTTGTTTACCTCCCCCACAAAAAAGCTATGCAGATATTAATCTGTATTAAAAAATGCACCACCCTCCATTTTCTCCAGCTGTTCCCGATTTCTTTACAGCATAAATCAAAAACAAAAATGAAATGGCAGAAGTATGAATTCGGTACATTTGCCTTTGTATGGACATCATCATCATCGCACAAAACTTTTAGTCCATTTTTAGACAGCAGAGCAATTTTCCTTTTTAGCCATTTTTGAATAATTCTCCCTGCCCCACGGGGCAAGCCAAAATGTTCTCATCTGAGGTTCAAAAACAACCGAGACAAGAAAACATAACCTCGTAATTTTGAAAAACATCTGCAAACAATAAGAATTCTTTGCTTTGACCACATCCTCATGCGCTTTGCATATGAAGATATAATAGGCGCTTGATTGGTGGTGGTGCGTGACCCGATAGACTGTGTTTGACTTCCTGCGTCTTTGTGAATTTTTCAACTAACTCATTTGTGGGTTTGGTATGGATACAGCAACTTCAATGAATAGTTTTATTAGGCAGCAGAGATTTTAAATTTGAAACCTAATTCTTAAGTATTATTATTATTATTTCAATTATTTCAAGAATTTCCGTCGATTGTGGATGCATAACTGATCAAGTGAACCCATGGCACAGAGGGGAATGTGTGTGTGTGTGTGTTTGTGTGTGTGTGAGGGTGGAGGACTCACATGGTGGAGAGGGAATGCAGGGTGTTGAAAGCTCCCGGGGCGATAGTGGAGATCCGGTTATCGTAGAGGGAAAGCAGGCGAACGGAACTCAGGCCGGTGAAGGTGGCGTTATCCACGCAGCTGATCTGATTACTCCTCAGCATCCTGATGGGAACACAGAGGCAGGGTGGATCACATTGAGTCTGACAGACAGCAGCATGCAGCTCATGGGGAGGGAGGAACGGAGAGCTGCTGTAATGCATTCAATCAAGTCAATCATGGTTTTATGGTATGACTGCTAACACATCACTTCATTTTTTTGTGGAAATGTGGCATGCACACACAGGTATAAGGGAGGGAAGTAGGTGCATACGAGACAGGAGTCTAGTACAAGTCTGAATGATGGATTGGCAGCGATTTGATCGTTGTGAAATTACAGGAAAGAAATCTGATGGGGTTTCAGCAGACGGCACGAACTGTGTATCAGATCTTCAAATGAATCATTGCTAAACTGGCAATGTTATTTACCTTAATTTGAACTATAAGCAAGATAGTTAAATAAAGTTATATTGCATTTTGCATAGTGTGTTTAGGTCAGGTCAGTTTTGTTTTTGGTGTAGAGTTTGGCTTAGTGCGTGCTGATTATAACAAGCTTTATTTAAACAACAGAAGTCTCTGTTTCAGTCTCTGGCTTGCTGGCCTTTGAGATTGCCAGGTAAACCATGATCTTGGATGGCGGCCTGTTCTGTAACCATGTGCGTATGCTCTCTGAGATCCTGTCTGTGCAGCAGACACGGGCCGCTGAGGCAGCTCGCCGCTTGACACGGGACAAGATGAGCTTGTGTGCCTGTGGTTGGGGAGGGCTGAGCTGCCCAAAACAATCAGGTTCTCCTAAAGGCCCTCAGCAGCACAAACGGGCTAAATGCAAACCAGAGTCTGCCGTGATGAAAACCTGAAAGCAGCAAATTCGGCATTAAACTCTGACAAACAGGGATCTGAGACGAGCAAACTCAATTTGGACAAATACTCCTGGGATTTGAAAGCCACTAAATCCAATATTGCAGGACCATGATTCCATTCATTTGCTCCTATGCACTCCTCTCTCTCTCCAATTTAGCTAATTAGAGCGACAGCAGACCTTAGGAAGGCTTTTTCTAACCACCAGGCTTCATATGCATTGTATTAGCATCTTTGTTTCCGACAGCGCTCCGAAATAGAGGACGTCTATGCCTGTAAGTTTCTTAGAACAGCTTCTCATGGTCAACATCTTGATTAGACCTGACGATCACAGTTTGGTTTCTGCTGAGAACGGGCAATTTTTCTTGAAAATTTGTTTCTAAAATAGCCTATATGAGCAATTCCTGGAGCACATTTCCAATGCCGTAACTCTAGTGTTTGTGCATTTATATTCAGAACCGTGTGAATATATGAATGTAAACGTGGCTCAGAGGCATGTCTTCATTTTAATGAGCAGGATAACAGTAGAAAACTGAAAAATGAGCTTAAACGTGAAACAGTGGCACTACTTACAGCGTTTTGAGGCCGCTCAAACCCTTGAACATCCGTCCGCTGACCGTCTGCAGCTTGTTTCCGGTCAACAGCAGCTCCAAAACACCTCCGGCCCCGTCAAACGCCCCCTCACGGATGTCCCGGAGTTTATTATTACTTAAGTTTCTGCAAACACAGAATTGAGGAAAACATTAACTCCCATTGCACTCTTTTAATCTGTTTCAAATGTGCTATTTATTACTCTGACAAATGGCAAAAAGCATAATGGTACACTGCAAATGTCTTTGTTTCATCATATGAATAGGTTGTGGTTGTATCCTAAACACACGTTTATGATGATTCACAGCTTAATTTTAAACTGTGCTTCAGTAAAATGTAAGTTCCGGCTTTTAGATCTGCCCAATTTATAACTGTGCTAGATAGTAAGCAATTTCATGCATGATAAATCGCCAGTCCTCTTCCTGAGCGAACACCACTCTTTCCAATTTTGGAGTGGCCTGCAAATATTGCCTGACAGTAAATCACTGCATGCGTTTTCCCATTAGGTTAGAATATTCCAGAAAGCAGAAATAAACCAGTTCGTACATCTTGCGCAGGTTTGGCAGCTTCTTGAAGGCCCCTGTAGCCTCTAGGACTGAGATTTCATTGTCGTTCAGCCGTCTGGTGGAGAGAGACAGAGGTTAACAGTTCAACAGTAAGTACAGTACTCACAAGCTATAATAATAAGATAAAGTCTTACAGCAAAAAGCACTAGGAAACCTCACTGGAGCATGTAGGAGTGAGATGGAGACGAGAGCTAAGGGTGATGGGAAGTGATTATCATTCAGGCGCTGTCTCTGTTTCAGTCTTCAAGTCTCTTATGTGGGAGACGCTGTATAATCAGGACTGTGATGTCATTGTAATGAAAAATCTGTATAGCTCTCTCTTGTGTGAGCACTGGATATGTGACTCTCATACAAATTCATCTGTCCCTCAACATCAGTGAAGACAAAATGAAGGACATATTCTTTTTCAAATAATAACAGTGGACACGGAAGACGTGCTAATGGGCAACGCAGATTAATGGAGACATCTGGAAACAGATGGTGTGGTTTGCAATGGCATACTACTTTATGCCAGGGGTTTAGCAAAGGTAAGGTAGCAAAAGCAGGAGGAAACGTACAAAATAAATAAATAACACTGCACAATTTTATTATGCAAAAAGGGGGAAAGTGCTTCATATTTTGCTACACTACTGAAAATAGACGATGAATATGGATAGACAATGAATTTACTGATATGACAGCATCTCAAGGAAAACAAAATTCTATTGTAAACATTTACATATAATATTTTGCACATATTTAAAATATGTGGTAGTCTGTTATCAAATTTTTGTATTTTTGGAGCCATATTTAAAATAGAATTTTTTCACAGTATAATTGGGCCATTAAAAAAAAAAAAAAGTAAAAAAAACCCTGTTCTGTGCATGTATTACACAAGATGTTGTATCTTCCAAAACTGGTGCATTCAAGTCATGTCGGAAAAATTGCATTTATGAGTTAAAGGCACATAAACAGTACCAGCCTTTTTTATGTTAAATTTGTTAACATTAATGGAATACATATTATTTTTTTTATGTACAACAGAGCTAATATAAATTGCATTTAAAAATATCATAGTATTGTACAATTACTATAGAATACATAATTTGATTTACAGCACCTTCATAAATTGAATAAAAAAGCAAAATACACATAATGTGCATTCTTTATTCATCATATAGTATATAAATAAAAATCTTGTTGAATTTTATGCAGAAAAGGTACATTGTCACACTGAAATGGGATTACTTTAAACTGCTAGTAAATTTGACAAATATTAACAAAGAAACAGCAAGTATAACATCAAATTACATGTTACATTTTGAAGTGGAAATAGTATAATAGTAAGATTAATTTTGTTGTTGTTAAATATCCTCCAGTTATCGTTTCTATTCACAACTTTGAAAATGTATTTTTCACTTTGCATCTTGCTCCAGTCAAATTTATTTGAATGCACATGACGTCATAATTACGACTTCCCAACTTGCAAATACAAAATTCCCAGGAGGACTTGAATCCACCAAATGTGTAGATTATAACCAGGAAAAAAACAAGAAACTATAACCAGGAAATGATAGCATATAGTACTGTACATACTGCACAGCAGTTAGCAGTACGCTAGTATTCCACTGAAAACACAAAGTGAGACAGTCTGGTGCAGAGAAGGTCTAGACAAGGTTGAGAGAGACTTTCCAAACATTAGTAAAAGTAGAGTCTAGTAAATGCACCACGGCTGTCTTTTTGCTTCCCCCAGGGCTGCTTTCCCCAGCGGGGCCTGCCATGGGAAAGCACATCAGACATAAAGTGCTGGTTCCTGGTTGCTAGCATTCCCGCAAGAGCTCTATAAATAAGCAGCTGCGCTAGCGGGTGCAAGCTGTAGTCACTGAGCCGCAGAAAGACAGAGAGAGAGAAAGAGAGAGAGAGTGACAGATGACTCGAGTTGATGGGACTGCAGAGGGAAAACCCTGATGTGTCCTCTACACACCAACACAAGGGCAAACGCATTGTCACCCTGACTAGCACTGCCCAGGGAAAACACGGCTGAGTGGCTAATGGACATTCATTCACCACAACTCAGCTGGGGACGAGACCCCGTAATCAGAGGACGGGAGAGAGGAACGAGGCCTCGGAGACAGAGGGACACTGAATTGGCGTGGTGAGACTGTAAATGGCAAATGATCTCGAGAATGACTGATGGGGTCGCTAGGTGTGTTTGTAAGCTCAAATGTGTGACTCTTACAGGTCAGAGGTGTGCTCCGGCAGGTGAGGGGGGATTTTGGTGAGTTTGAGGTTGGAGCAGTCCACCACTGTTCCCTCACACCGACAGCGCTCGGGACAAACCAGGTCCTGGAAACACTCGCCGCTGAGACGACTGCGGTAGTCCTCCGCACCTAACAAACACAACAGACACAAACAGAGAGAGACAGACATTCAACCAGCTTACTCAATTCATCACGCGCATGGTTAAACCTCACAAAATCTGTCAAGCACATGCCCAGGTCACCTAAAAAGAATTGTAAAAATATATTTAATATATTATAAGAAATATATTTGCATAAAAATTAAGCCTTTTTGCACATTATTTTCAGAACAATTAAGCACTATAAATAAAATATAAAATAAAATGTATACAAGATTTTTGTTGTACTGACTATATATTTTTTTTTAATACAGTTCAAATAATAGGCATTAGGAAATAAAATCTTAAAGTAAAAAGTCTGAAATTCATGTTATGTAAAAAAAAAAAACATAACTATGGCAATAGCCATATGATTTCTGACATGTGCTGTATGCGGTCGACCAATCACAACAGACTAAGCCATCTGACCAATCACAGCAGAGTAAGCTCAGGAAAGGAGGGGTTTAGAGAATCTGAACCTTAGAACTGCTTCAAATGAATCTTTTGAGAATCGTTGGAAAATGAGGTGATATTAAATGCATATTTAGAAAAAACAAAAGCATTTTTTGACCTTACATGCATGTTAACCTATTGAGACTCCCAAAACCATATAAAGAACCTAAAAATGGCATAAGACTTTATAATCGTTATGGATGTAAAATGTATGAACAACTTATTTTTCTATAGAAAATGTAAATTTTTACTTGTCATGCAAATGTTTTTGCATGTATTTATAAAAAAATGTATTTATATAAAAAAGAGCTGTAATACACTTCAAATTTCAAATAATGGGAATTAGGGCAAAAATCTGGACCTGGACATAATTTTCAGATTCACCCACATCATACAATTTTTTAAACAGTTTATTTTACACCTTTGTTCTTTACACCAACAAACACATCCACAAACAGACACAGGCACTTGTTTTGCGAACACAACCTCATCGTCTGCATTCTTTTTTTCAAGATAGCAGCGTCACTGAGCGAGGGGTCATGTATTGGAGGTCTGGCACTACGAAGTGTTTTGACAGGAAAACACAGGCAGTTTCTGTGTAACACAAGGCTCTGGCCGCCTGCGATATGTCTGCTTACCATCAGCCATCACTCGCCTGCCACTATTTATCTTATTCCCACCATCTCCGTTCGGCTGCCCTGATGCTTCCAGCCAAAGGCCCGATGTTAAGCGACCTTAAAAAAAACGCCCTTTGAAACGCAGACGGAGAACACAGCTAGAGCTCCTCACAAGCGATCCGTTGTTCCCGGGTTAAAGAACGGCACCTTCACTCCTCATGGTGGCAAAGACAGCTGCCACTGCACATATCCCAGAATGCCATGCTGTGTGCGAGTGTGTCCAGCGGTCCCTGGTGCTTGACGGAACCATGTGAGGCTTGTGTAGGCGGCGGCACATGGTTAGATCAAGCACAAGAGACAGCTGCACCAGAGGCCAGAGTGGAGGAGCGGAGCGGGACGGAGAGGCAGGGAGGAGGAGGAGGAGGAGGAGGAGGAAGGAGCAGCCAGGACACAGCAGCCAGGAAGCCACCCAGAACTCTGGGCCACCATGCACACAGGCGGGCCGGCCCCTTTCCCTCGTCCCAGCATGGACATTACCCAACCGGGAATACAAGGCCCGAAAAGACAGACAGACAGACAGACAGAGAGACAGACAGGGACTAGAAAGACACACACATAAAGACATCGCAGAGGAGAAAGGAGTGGAGCAAAGCCCTCTGCCACCACACATTCACACAGACATAAAACACAGATTTTCATGTGCAAACACTGTGGAAACACACGCTAGGGGCCAATAGTGGGTTTGTGTGCTCTGGCGTTGCACTTGTTATTGTGCTAATGTACTGACAGAAGTTAAATGAGAAAAACCTGTGGCTTAATATCAAAGCAAACAGTGGCTGCACTTCTCCTACCAAATCAGTTCCCTCAGGGGCCAGTGCTTTTGGCAGCGGGTGGGGGCCCAGTTCCGACTCGTAAAAACATCCTCTAAAAAGGCATCGTCATTCTGCTTCAGAACAGCCAGCATTGTCCTATTAGCACTCTGAAACCTGGCAGTGTGTGAGAAGAACTGCTCCAGGCCAGAGTATGCCACACACACACACACACACACACACACTCATAGGAAAAGGAAAGGGACGTCACTGAGTGTGAGGAGCCTCAGTGTGAAGAAGCATGTGAGCAGCAATTGCTGGGCCAGAACTCCAAGCCATCCACTGTGCAAGTCATTGTGCACAGACTAGTGGGCTCACTGTGGGTGGGACAGGTGGGAGGCAGTAGCCTGGTTCTGATTCATTCACTTGATTGACTGTCTTTCATAAGGTGTAAGTCCCTTTGTTAACTTGGACCAAAAACAACCATTATTTAGTTGTACACTACCATTTTCCACCTACTCACTGAATTTAAACAGGATTTTGTGGCTACTGGTTTGCTCGTATTATACTATTTTTATTCAGCAAGGATTGCATTAAATTAAATTGCATGCATTAAATTGATCAAAAGTGACAGTGAAGGCTTTTACATTGTTACAAAAAAATTCAATTTCAAATAAATGCTGTTCTGTTGAGCTGTCAACTCTTCAAAGGATCCTAAAAAAGTACCATGGTTTTCACAAAAAAATTAAGCAGCACAACTGTTTTCAAAACTGATAATAATCAGAAATGTTTCTTGAGCAGCAAATCAGCATATTAGAATGATTTCTGAAGGATCACGTGACACTGAAGACTGGAGTAATGATGCTGAAAATTCAGCTTAAATTTGAAACTATATTAAAATAGAAAACTATTTATTTTAAATTATAATAATATTTCACAATATTACTGTTTTTAATGTATTTTTGATCAAATAAATGCAGCCTTGGCAATCATAAGAGACTTTTTTCAATGCTAACGCTTTGACACATTTTGATAGTCCACTTCAGACATTCTAATAACTGTAAGTAACTTTGTAACTACATGTCAACCAGCAGTCATTAGAGTATTAGTAGACTGTCTACTTAATATCTAATAACACTTTATTTCGATGGTCCATCCACAGATATTCTACTGACTATAAGTAACTTTGCAAGTGCATTCCAACTTACTCTACTGACCCTCACTTAACAGTCTACTAATACTTTAATGAGAGTTGTTTGACATGTAGTTGCAAATTAATGAGAGATAGCTGACATGTACGTAGTTGCTTATAGTTAAATAAAATAAAATGCAACCCTTTTAAAACACACACACACATAAAATATTTTAACAACCCCAAACGTTTGAATGGTAGTGTGTTTTGACAACGTTTTCGCATTTGAAATGAGCAGCCAGCTACCAAGCCGCTGAATACTGAATGTGAAGTGAGCGATCATGTTACAATGTCATAACATTTTGATTTCTAAATGACCCATTTTTCCATCTTAGTGTGAATATTCTGTACGGACTGCCTTGTGAATGTTAAAGTATATCTACACACTATAGTATTGTTTAATTTCACTCCAAGTACCAACTAAAAGACCTGTTTTACATAAAACACAGTGTGCAGGTGTGTAGCTATACCTGTGCAGCGGAACTTCTTGCCCTTGACCTGACTGATGCGTTTGTTGGCGAGGCGGCGCGGATGGCTGCATCGAGCTCCGCTGGTCTCAATTGGATTGTCGAACAGGTAGTCGGCCAGCCACTTCAGATGACAGTCACACATGAAGGGATTCTGAGCGAGGTGTCTACGGAGGGTGGACATAAAGATAAATCAAAACAGTTAATTAGAGTCAAGGGAGTTTGTATAATCAAACAGTAATATCCTGAGATAACAATATGATTCATAAACATGAACTGTTTTTGTTTTCAGTGTTAAGGTTTTCATTTGTTTAGTTCACATTTATCTCACTGCTGTTGATGTTGTTTTGCTGTCTACTTGCAGCTAATTAATTGCGAGGTGAAAGCAGTCCCGCTTAACAGTTGCTTAGAGACTGGAGTCTCTTGGACTGAGGGTGTGAAGAATGGAGTGTTTATGTGTGTGTGTAACTCACAGTGTTTTGATGGCACGCAAAGGGGTGAACAGGCCTTTGCTGATGGTCTGAAGCTTGTTGTCGTAGAGGGACAGCAGATTGAGGTTCTGCAGGTCTTTGAAAGTGTTCACTCGGAGACAGTTGATCTTGTTGGCGTTCAACAGTCTAAAAAAGTAAACAAGTTTTATTAAATGCTGTTTTCTTATCAGTACAAACACACAATAACAAAGCAAACAAACAAACAAACAAACAAAACCCTAAAAAATGCTTTAAGCTCTTTTATAATATTTATGTTTACTTTAAACTTATAATAAGCACTTTCTTACCAATTGAATTATGGTACAGAGCACATAACTTCTAAGTTGCAACCCCCCCCCCCCCCACCAAAAAAAAAAAAAACTTTAAAATGAATACTGAAATTTTCAAAATTATGTATTCCTAAAATAAAGTAAAAAATAAACATACAAATCGAAAAAAAATAAAGAAAGAAAAACAAACAAACAACCCCCCCCGAAACAAAACGAAGCCAAGAACAAGACAAATAAAAAGCTAAAAAAAAACTAGCAAGACAGAGTGAACCAAAACAACACAAGCAAAGTAAAGCAAATCATCTCAAAGCAAAGCAAACAAAACGAGCAAAGTAAAGTAAAGCAAACCAAAAATAAACAAGCAAAGTAAAGTGAACCAAAAATAAACAAGCAAAAGTAAAGCAAAGCAGAGCAAAGCGAAGCGAAACGAAACGAAACAAAACAAAACAAAACAAAACAAAACAAAACAAAACAAAACAAAACAAAACAAAACAAAACAAAACAAAACAAAACAAAACAAAACAAAACAAAACAAAACAAAACAGGCAAAGTAAATCAAAGCAAAACAAGCAAAGGAAAGCAAAGTAAACCAAAACATAACAAAACAAAACACGCAAAGTAAAGCGAAGCAAAGCAAACCAAAAATAAACAAGCAAAGTACATAAAACCAAAACGAAACAAAACAAGCTAAGTAAAGCGAAGCAAAGCAAACCAAAACAAAACTAAACAAGCAAAGTAAAATAAAGTAAAGTAAAGTAAAGTAAAGTAAAGTAAGCAAAGCAAAGCGAAACTGAGTAGGTGCAATGGGTCCAAGTGCATGTTTCCTAAGGGTACTTTTTGAAAGACTTAAGATACAAGTACTTTTCATTTTCAATTTGCCAGACTGAGCGGAAAAGACTCACTCTGTCTGAATGATTTTATGTTTTGCTTTAAAACCTCTAGTGGAGAACATGATGGTTGCAGTAAATTTTGTAATCTGCCCTGTATCTGTAAGCAGTGTGCAGATTTCAATAGGGATGAACTTCACAGTGTGGAATCCACAAAGTGCTCAAAGCTGTGCGACTCGATGTAAGTATTAGAAACATATTCAGATCTATAGATCTAATTTACTCAGTTAACAGAGCACAAATTTAAATAAAACCGGACTGAATGTGTTGTCGATGAACTGCTGGAGTATTCAGCTGCTGAGTTGCACCCATCACTCCTGTCATGTCACGCACTCCACCCTGACTTCCAGCCGCCTTCGCGTCTCTCCCATTCAGGCCGCCTGACAATTGACTAACGCAGTCATGTGCTTAATTACTGAAAGCCATTGTAATGAGGTTTTGTCTTGCAGAAAACGCATGCATCGTTAGTCTGCTCACAGGGTGAACTAATTAGGTTTGAGTATCTCAAAAAAGAAAAAAAAAATAATAAAAACAAAAGAAAAAAAGAGTGAATAAAACCGTACACTAAAGAAAGAAACACAAACTAGCCAAACTAGCTTTGCAAAATTGGTGGAATGCCCTGAGGTTTACCTTTGAAAGGGTCTTATTAAGAAAATCCATTAAGGATGAAGAACTCTAATTGCTGAAAACACAGATAATTTGTGCCATTATGGCAGTTGACAGTGAAAACATGGGCCGGGCTGCTCCAGTAAATCTATGGCGTTTTAGAAGCATAATGTGAGCTTATTTTTGTGCCCGCGGCAGCAGTGTGTACGTTAAGAAAAGCAGAAGCCATCAGAATTTCCCCAAATCATTAGAATAAGCTTAAACAGGCCCATTAGAGCAGAGAGATTCACCTCAATTTGGACCATTAAATGCAGAAATGATGTCTGAGCAACGTTTCCATGTCTACACAAATATAAGTAGGTGTGAGGGACATGTTTAGCAATCAAGTCCAATTTACATGCTAATGATGTCGAGAGTGTTCCCCCAGAGGAAACAAGAATAAAACTTGATGCTTCTTTCAGCCAAAACACTACATGCGCTCCTCAATTCTTTAAGTGCTTTTCTTCCTTTCATGAGGGAAAAGGGAGAGATGTAGAGACCTCCTATTATCCAACAAGTCCAATTTTTTTTTCACTAAACACATTTGTTCTCATTGTGAAGCATATACATATATACAGTGGGGTCATGTTACCAAAAAAATACAATGAAATAAAATAATAAAAAAATAAAGAAATGTTTTCAGGTAATGTCATTTTTTTTCTAGGTCACTAATTAAGACATTCTGAAATCATGCACAATCAGGCTTTGCAAAAATTTGTAGTGATAAAGTGGTACATATATTAAAGCAAATATATTAAATATCAAGTACCAAAATAGAGAAATTCAGTTTTTTTTTTTGTTTTTTTTACTTCTAATTTTTCAGTAAAATTGTTATGATACTAAGATAAAATATTATAAAATAATCAAAAATTTATTATAATAAATTTTTTTAAATGTTTTTTTTTTTTTTTTTAAGTCTCTTACACTGACCAAGGCTGCATTTATATGATCAATAATACATTAAAAACAGTAATGGAATGACATTATTACAATTTCAATTAATATGTTTTCTATTTTAATTTAATTTAATTTTAAAATGTAATTTCAGTGTCACATGATCCTTAAGAAATCATTCTAATATGCTGATTTGTTGCTCAAGAAACATTTCAGATTACTATTAATGTTGTGTTGCTTAATATTATTGAAATATAAATCTTTTGTAACATTATAAATGTCTTCACTGTCACTTTTGATCGATTTAATGCATCCTTGCTGAATAAATTATTAATTTCTTTGAGTGGTAGTGTAAAAAAAAATAAAAATCACTAGTGGTGAAACTTGGACCCCACTGCATATTCACACACACAGCAGTCACTATCTTCTTGACACTGAAGGTTATTGAGTCATAAATGCAGCACTCACAGCAACTGCAGGGAGACCAGGCCATCAAACAGTCCCTTTGGGATCTCTGCGATTTTATTTCCATACAGAACCCTGTAGATACACACAGATACAATGTAAATAGAGAACAATAAATCAATCCACAATGTCTCAATAAGTCTAGCCCATGTGCAACACATCAAGCGAGTATGTATGTTTCTTAAAGGGGCTTTCATGTTTTTTAAAAAAAGCAGGTAAAATCATGACAGTGGTACATAAAACTAGTCCTCTGAAGTCACACGATAAGATCTAGCTGTTGATGATCATGTTAGTGTGTTAAAGGCAGGGTAGGCGATTTGGAGAGTTAGGGCAGATGTACAAGTTTTCAATGAATAATGATATATTTTTCAGTCACAAAGCTATCGTATGGCTTCAGAACAGTGCATGACTTTTTTATGACAATTTATGGTGTTTTGTGTCCTTTTTGAAGTTCTCCATTCATAACAATTGTGCTTTGTGTTCACAGAACAAAGAATGAGTTCATTTGAGTTCTAAACAATGTTCACTTTTGGCTGAACTATTCCTGCAACACACTCTAATTTCCAAGCAAACGTGTGGTCGTGTGTTTATGTCATCTCGCGCATCCTCTTTGCTTTATTCCTATTCCCCGAGAGACCGCAGCCCATCTTCCACCCCTCAGCGTCGCTTTAATCACGCTGCATGTGTAAATGAGCTCTGTCTCGTGTACAGCTGTGTGGGCCGGACGCAGAGAGATAGATCTGACCAAATTAATATGCGCACGCTGAGTCTTCTGGCTCTCTCTGACTTGTTGAGGTGATTTAAATGAAAGTTCTCCCTTGTGTTCACGCTACTGCAGATGTCAGCAAACACACACACACACACACACACACACGCACGCACACACACACACACACGCACACTTGTCTCCAGTCTCTCAGCCTCCTGTCAACTGATTTATTCGACACCTGTCCTTTCACCTGACTGTTTACATTTACACACGGCTATTATCTTTGTAAATGTATTACTGTGCAGCTCAGGTGTATGAATTTTCATATGTTTGTGTCATTCACTAAATGTCTGCATGTGTGTGAGAAAAACACTTACAGTGAAGTGAGCGAGCGCAGGCCACTAAACGCATCTTCCGCAATCTCAGATATCTGATTCTTGCTCAGGTCTCTGTAATGACATAAACAGAGATAATACAGCCGACTGTTAGACCAAAAAAAGGGATGCTTTGCACATTTGTCTGACAGGACATCGATACTCCATAAATACCCAACAAACTCGATACTGAGGAGAAAGAACATAAGAAACTGCCTTGTGATCATCATTAGCATAATCTTTAAAGAGGTAGGTCACCTAACTTTTCTCACATCACATGACTTAGCTTATAGTGAATTAGCTGTGTGGACCAGTTTTTAGCTTTTTAACTTTGCAACTCCATGAGAGTGAATAAAGAAGTACTTGTTCCTTAAAAGTCTTCTGTCATGTAAGCTAGATTTTCTCAGTTTTGGGTTGTTGGGGTGGAAATATACTCTACAACGATTCCGTGAGAAGTGGTTATGAAAAATGTACACGCATTCATTTTTTTTTCTTAGGTGTGTCTGTTTGAGCATATTCTTCAAAATACAGAGCTCTTCACGTCAAGGCATCACTGCCAAAGCAGAGGTGAGACGATCTGAATTTGTGTCTAAAATATAGATTTCCTCGTGCAGGGTGACATGCCTCTAGAAACTGCTGTGCGTGTACAGAGCTCTTCACGTCAAGGCATCACTCAGGATAGAATCTACAACCATTTTTTTTTTTTTTTTTAATGCGGTTGACGATAGACGATCACTAACAATATTAAAAAAAAAAAAATCAAATAAAATGTAGTACTTTAAAAAGCAGGTATAGAGAGTTCATGTAGTGAGAGTTTCACAGTGTCACAATCAAACATGCTATTCACATTGCTCCACTTCCAAATACATATAATGCTGAAAAAGTAAAAAGTATAAAAATAAAGTGTGTATATTTCTAGATGTGTCAAAATAGAGGAATGTTTACCTGATTTTAAAGTGTTTTTTTGGATGTACAATATCGTTCAAAAGTTTAAGGTGAGTAAGATTTTTGAAATAAGTCTCTTATGTTTGTTAAAAAAATAACAGTAATATTATTAAATATTATTAAAATTTAAAATAACTTATATATATTGTATTTATTCCTGGGATCAAAGCTGTATTTTCAGCATCATTACTCCAGTCTTCAGTGTCACATGATCCTTCAGAAATCATTCTAATATGCTGATTTGTGGCTTAAGAAAATTTATTATTGATTAATATTTTTGCAGAAACCATGATACATTTTTTTCAGGATTTTTTGGATGGGGGAAAAAAAAACAGATCAGTATAATGTAAATGGTAAGATCATCAGTTTGTGTTGTTGTGTGAGGAAGTTCTTACATTCTCTTCAGTTTCTTGTATGTGGAAAACGCTTCTGCTGGGATGCTCTTGATCATGTTCTGCTCCAGACGGCTATATGGGAACAGATGGATATGTTTTGTTACACAACACTGACTTTTCCATTACGCTAGTAATTGCATATAATAAAATTACGAAACAAATATGGCACAGCAGAGAAAAGAAAACGATGCAATATTCCTGTAGGTGTTTCACAAATGTACATGCACCATATCACATTTATTCCACTCACAACACAGATCTGCTGGTAATTTCATTTCTCAGCGTCTGAAAGCATGTGGAGGCGTGTTTTACAGGCCCACTTTTAAAAAAGAAATGTTTCAATTAAAACCGAAAGGCTTGATTTTCAGTTCCAAATAACGTGGTTCTTTAGCTCTTTATGTAACCATCTACTGACTTGTGCTTTAAAAAAAAATCAGAAACCATTATGCTGATCTGAATAACCTAATCCATGTTTAAAAAATGTATTTAGAATGATTTCATTTTTTTTTTTTTTTTTTTTACTATTTTTGTATTTATTATCGGAAACAACACAAAATGTTCTTGATGAAACAAGTGTGCTTTCTCAAATCTAAAGTGCTATAAAAAAAAAGAGTCTTTCATTGAAGAACTTTTTGTTTTTGAGAGTCTGGCTGGTACTTAAGACTCCTTCAGGAGGTCTACAGAGAAAGCCATCTAATGCTGTACGGCAGCCTGTACACTGAGTGTTCAATTTGTGTTTTGGCTCACTGGGATAAGAGGGCACAGAAAACAAGTCCCTGAGAAATAAGCACAGCTCTCTGCATGCTCCAGGTTATACATCATTTCATTAGCCCAATTTGTTTTTGGCCATGGGCTCGGTTGAGCTAATGTGTCCTAGCCTGCATATCCATTTATTATGCAAAGGTCATACACTATTGACATAACAACAACGGCGAGGAACAGCACATATCAGGGCAATTACCTACCTGTCCTTTAGTGCAAACAAGGATCTCTGAATCAATATGGATACCAAATACCCTGACCAAGACGATATGAACGTTCTCCAAAGCACGAGAACCTTCAATCAGCCCGAGGCAAGACGGCCAAAACACATTGGAAAAACTCAAGTGTTTTCTTTGTAACAGTATGCATGTGTGTGAGTGTACTGCTGCTCTGCTTTATGATCATTAAACACGACGTCCCAGCCTTTGCGTACAATGGAAACATTGGCCTTGCAAATTTCCCATGCGCAACCGAAATGTCCTTGTTTATTGGAGGATACCGCAAAACCTCTTTTGGACGTTCTCCTGTATTTGAAGGACACCGAATACAGAAGTGGCTGGAACAACAACAAGGTCAGATGTTTTAAACAGCGATGCTGCATGAATTACAATAATTTGATTGCTTTTTAATAGGAATGCTAAAGTTAATCTGCTAATATTACGCAAGCTAACATACCCGGCACAATGAAGCAAAGGTCATATAAAAAAGTTAATAGGCAGAAACATTGACAATACCATTAATCTAATAGCTGCTTTAAAAACTGTGGCTTTCTCATAAAAAAATTATATATATAATAGGCAGAAACATTGACAATACCATTAATCTAATAGCTGCTTTAAATATTATAACCAAATTGCGCAAAAAAGACACAATCATTAAAAGACATTCAAAGACAACTAAGAGAACAGAGAACAGGTTTTAGTGAATATCTTCCAAAATGAGTTTAAAATGGACATTTACAAAAGTAATGTTTCCTTGTTTCCTTGTATCCATGTTTGGGATTTCAAAAGTTCTGGTACTAAAATAAAAGAAAGGAAATGATAACTTGTCTTTCTACTACTGAGAACAGGCTCAGTTCAAGGTTTTGGTTAAAATACGCATCTTTGTGAAGTGTTAATATAAATGTAATGTAAGACAGTGGGTTATGTCTTAAGTCAATGTGTATTACACAGTGTAAATGCAACCTAATAGATCTGCTGCTGCTTTATGTGGTTAATATTAATCAAAAAACACTATTAGGTAGTTCTGTCAATCGACTAATTAATCTCACATTAAAAACAACATAAAGGTAGTATATTTTAAATATGTGTTTAATGGCATGTATCAAATAGCTTACTGCTACTGATGTCTCTATTATGAATTTTCCTCAATGATAGACATTAATTATAGCCACTGAACATCATATAAACTTTAAATTGTACATGCATAAACTACACATTTAATATAGATTAATCATTATTCAAGCTAGAAAAGTTTACCAGCAAAGAGCTGTGAGTGATTTCTCTTCTTCGTTTGTTCTCTGATTTATATCAATAACAGACAGATGGCCGCAGGTTTCACTTTTAAAAGCAGTGCTGTCTCTTTAAAACCTGATGCACATGACGTGGATCTGAAACATATCTGATTTTCTCCCAACTCTTTACGGTCATTTAGGACTTTTAACTCATTTAAGACTGTGTTTACGAGGTAACTCACCAAAAATGGGCCTTATTTTGTGTGTATTTTTTTAGTGGAGTCAAACGATTAATTGTGATTAATCACATCCAAAATAAAAGTTTTTGTTTAAATAGAATATGTGTGTGTACTTTGTATATTTATTATGTATATATAAATACACACCCATGCATGTATATATTTAAGAAAAATATGTTACGTTTATATAGTAAATATATTTATATATAAGATGAATATAAATATATACATGTGAATACATGTAGATATTTTCAAAATATATACTGTATATCTGTGTATTTATATATACATAATAAATATACACAATACACACAGATATATTATGTAAATAAAAACTTTTATTTTGGATGCAATTAATCGCGATTAATCGTTTGACAGCACTACTGTTTTCATATAGTTTACTGTAATCCTAGCCAAAGGATGGTAGGAAAAATGGATGCTGTGTTAACTGCTTCAAAAACTTGTAATGTGTTAAACTGAAAAATATAAATAAAATAAATTATTAAAAAACAAATTAATTAATGCCTTAATTTTGACAATCAACTAGAAAGAAAAAAAAAACTCACTAACCGTCTAATTTTGTTTCTAACTCTTTACTTGAATAGTAACTCGGAACAGCTGTTGTATGCTGTGATGAAATGACACAGACATCGGTGTGTATATATATATATATATATATATATATATATATATACAGTACAGGTCAAAAGTTTGGAAACATTACTATTTTTAATGTTTTTGAAAAAAGTCTCTTCTGCTCATCAAGCCTGCATTTATTTGATCAAAAATACAGAAAAAACAGTAATATTGTGAAATATTATTACAACTTAAGATAATAGTTTTCTATTTGAATATACTTTTAAAAAATAATTTATTCCTGTGACGCAAAGCTGAATTTTCAGCATCATTACTCCAGCCTTCAGTGTCACGTAACATCCAGTCTATCACATGATCATTAGAAATCATTTTAATATTCTGATTTATTATGAGTGTTGGAAACAGTTCTGCTGCCTAATATGTTTGATGAATAAAAAGGTTAAAAAGAACTGCATTTATTCAAAAAAAAAAAAAAATTCTAATAATATATATTCTAATAATATATTTTCTATTACTATCACTTTTTTATCAATTTAACACATCCTTGCTGAATAAAAGTATTGATTTTATTTTAAAAAAAAGAAAGAAAAAAAAATCACTGACCCCAAATTACTGACCAGTAGTGTATATTGTTATTACAAAATATTTATATTTTAAAAAAACATAGCTTCTTTTTTTTTTTTTTTTTTTTTTTTTTACTTTTTATTCATCAAAGTATCCTAAAAAAGTATCACATGTTCTGAAAAAATGTTAAGCAGCAGAACTGTTTCCAACTTTGATAATGAATCATCATATTAGAATGATTTCTAAAGGATCATGTGATAATGATCCTAAAAATTCAGCTTTGCATCACAGAAATAAATGAAAATTTAAAGTATAATAAATTTAAAAACAATTATTTTAAATTGTAATAATATTTCACAATATTACATTTTTTTCTGTATTTTTGATCAAATAAATGCAGGCTTGATGAGCAGAAGAAACTTCTTTCAAAAACATTAAAAATAGTAATGTTTTCCAAACTTTTGACCTGTACTGTATATATATATATATATATATATATATATATATATATATATATATATATATATATATATATATGCATATCTTTGTATGGAAGTCTATGAGAACACTCGGGTCCATTCTCAGCCAGAGTGAAATCGCCCCAAAAGAGGCGGTACTCCACATAATGAGACTTGGCGCTGATTGGACTATATCCAGAGACAGAACAAACAGTCTACAGTGACTGCAAACGTAACACTGTGGTTGAATGTGATAGAAAAAAATCCATCCCTTTCACACTTTGGTGGTGCGTCGCCCTATCGTCCTAATGAAGAAACCCGTTTCACATCATATCACAGACAACTTCAGCAGGCCTGCTTGAATCTGCAGATAGATCTCGGGTTTCCTGGACGTTAGATTGGGCTCAATATAACCCACCTCATTTTGATCCTTGACTGGTGATCTAATTACCTAAACCATGCAGACAGGATGGTAGACCTCCGGTAGCACTGAGCAAGATCTATCTGCAACCGCGCCACGGCGTTAACGCACTCGCTAATGAGGCTGCTACACCGCACTGCTAATGGCCTTTGTTACATGACAAGCGGAAGAAGGCAGATCACCGCACAGACAATATCAGCGGAAAGTAATTATCACACAGGCAGATTTGACACAAATAGAGAAGGGAATGATTTTGAGGAGAGGAATCCATACATTTCTACAATTCCTTCAGGCAGGTTGGCAGGAATCTCCGTCAGGCCTTTTTTACGGCAGTCTACGATGTTGCTGTTGCAGGTGCAGGCGGCAGGGCAGATGGACGCCTGGGGAGCGCAAGACCTTGGCTCCATCTGAGCAGGACCTGAGGAGGAGGGAAAGATGGAAAAATAAATGATCAGGAGGAAAACTGACTAAAGACAACATAGTTTAATGACACAAGAAAGCGAATGGAGAACACAGGGAACATTAAAACCATTTTGATCAAATATGAATAGAATAACATTTTTCTGATAGTAATTATAACTGTCATGTAGCTTCTGTTCAGAAGTGTGAAAATTAATATTAGTTCCAATAACAACACAAATGAAGACGGGTGAAAATAGCTTTTAATACAGCACATAATCAGCAAGAATAGACTCCCTGTTGTTTTATTGTCTAGCTTTGCAGCTTAATTAAGAAACGCTTTTTCTTGCAGTGTGTTTTGTGTTGGAGTATATTTATCAGTTGATTAATCAGAGGGGGAGGAAAAGGGGGCTTAATTAACAAGAGCTGAACGTGAACTTTTTCACCAATGAAACCCAAAGGTCCATTAAGAAATAGAATGTATGGAGTGGCTCTATAAAACAGCACAATGAAACAGCCCTCAGTGTTTACTTGTAATAGCCAACATTTGCAAATTAATTAATTGCAAATTTGAGAAAAGACAGGCAGGGCATAGATGGGTAAAAAAAAAAAAAATGGAAGAAGAAGAAGAGTAAGAAGAAGAATATATACATATATATACACTCCTATAATTTTCAATGCCACAAAGTGAATTGAGTTGATTGATTTATTTATTTTTTGTTTTTTTATTAGGTTTGGTTTAATTAAATAGGTTATGTTATGAAAGCTTGATTTTTTTTCTAAATATGCTAAATGTAGTTTAAAATAATAATATAATTTCTCTTTTTTTAGTTAATAGGCAGAAGGACATTCTGACAGAGAAAGTGAACACTGTCATACCTGTGCAGACAAATTCTCTTTTTTGAACATCAGGAACATTGAGACCTCTCATATGGGCGGGGGCCATGCACTGTGTGAAAGGGGCCAGCCCTCTCCTCTGCCGCAGCCAATCGGAGAGCCAGGACAGGTGGCAGTCGCAGTGCAGGCTGTTGGAGTGCAGGCGACTGGAGAGAGAGAGAGAGAGAGAGAGAGAGAGAGAATAATGAGGGACAGATAGAGAGACAGTATCTGATAAAGGTCAGAGGAGGTTTGTACGTCTAGCATGAATACTGGAGTGGATGATCCCTGAGAAATGTCGGTAAACAGAGCTCTCTGAAGACAGAATCAGAAGAGCAATGTTTACCACACACTCAATGTCATATTCCATCTGTGATATGGCATTTAAATGCAAAGGACGAAGGAAATTGCTGCCAAGATCAAGTAAATATTCACAGGGAGAATCTCTATAAAGCTTCAGTAATGCAGATTTGGAATAACACATCTGAATTAGTGACAAGACGAGTGTGACTGGGTCATTCTTTTGTACATATGATAGCAACACCTCCTCTGAGACCACAGTAAACCGCTCGCAAATCCCCAGAGCATGCACACTCATTTCATCAAGGTCTTCAACAAATGGCACAATTCCCAATAACACCTTTCACATCTTAACATAAATCTCTCAAGGGCCATTACACAAAGGGTACGAGAGGCACAGTTCAAAGAAAAAGTGGTGTCAGCGAATCAAAAGACACAGCTATACCGGTCACCACTGTCTGTAAATGAAATAACAAGCCAGATCCAGTTAGGTGGACAAAAACCCGCCATTGACAATTTCAGCAGGGGTGACGGTTTTAATAGAGCTTTTCCTATTACCAAATCCAGTATCTGGCCCCCTGTTTTTGCGGATTAATTACAGATGAGTGGGATTACAGAGATGGATGACATGGGGAGTAGAAGCCTCGGCTGCCTCAGGTGTGCATGGGATGAGCCGAGGACGGGCACAATGGGGCAGCTCCACGTGCACACACACCCTATCGACCGTGGTACATGGAAAATGACTACTCGTCTAGCGGTGGGAGTGCTTTTCATTTGTCTGAGTTATTGAATGGCAAGCGTCATGGGGTGATATCATCTGATCTAATTGAATGCACAAAGATAGTACGTCTGTAAAAGGGCAGGGGAAGTGGGGGAAAGGTGAGGTGAACTGGACTATTTCATCAGAAACCTGGAGCCAAACCACTATCCTACTAAATGGATTACCAGCATCTCTAAACATTTGATTTAATAAGTTGTTTTCATGAGCAACAAATTCAATACAGATATATCAGGGATATTAGAGACAGAAAATTCAATCCAAAGGAACTGGGTAGCAACCAAAGCCTCGCTGTGGATAATTCAATACTGCCCAGGGAGCAACGCGCACGGCCATCCAAGCATCAGCAAATTCAATCCCGCATGAGGGGGCTGGCTGACTGATGGGAGGGAGGCCAGACTGCTCGGCTGTGGAGCTCCAGCTATGGATGACTCCGAGCGCAGGCTCCAGGGAGAACGCCATGATGGAAAGAGGAGGAGAGATAGATGGAAAAAGAAATGACTGATTGATGGAGGAAGCTCCGAACATGTGCACAATAACCCTTAAGCCTTGTGTTTCATACAGAAATTCAAATTCCCAGAAGCCCAAAAATCAAACTAGCATTTGCTCCTGACATATTTCTTTATTTATTACTCTATTAGAGCCAAAGCTCTGAGAAGAACGACCACACTCGAATAATAACAAAAGCATCTCCGAGTCCTGTTAATATCGCAGGTCAGCCACAGACTGGAACGATTCTGGGGAGGTTTGGGGACTGTGTAATTATTTATATCAATCGTGGTTTGGGTCTGACAGTGCAAATGCAGAGGAGCGACACAGGCATCTTTGTAAGAAAACCATCTCAACATCTTCAGCTAAGACAATGTCTGCTGTACAAACAGACCACAGCTCTGAAAACAGGCACGGCGTCACCACAGAGCCTTGAAAGGGGCTCTCAGGCAGCAAATCCTCTCAAAAAGAGTGAATATTTAGCATTAACGTCTCTTAATGTACAGTAGATATACATGTATAAATGTCTGATCGTGTAGCATTACCATGAAGGGGACAAGAAGCTCCTCAGTACTTACAGTGTCCGCAGCTTGGGCATGTGGTTGAAGCTTGACAGCGGGATGAGGGTGATGTTGTTGTTGTTGAGAGTGCTAGAAGGAAAAGAAGAGAGGACAAATATTAGAAAAAGGCATTTACTTAGTAAACAGACTCCAGATATCATTTGACAATGAAGACCAGACCATGCACAACAGTGTTTTGCTGAATTCACTGAACCATATATGTATATATGTATGCAAGCCTGTTTCCTTAGAGTAAAAAAATAAAAAAGTAATTGTTAGATAACATTTTAAATAAGAAAAAGTCACTGGGAGTAGTGTGTGTTCACATAAGCGTATAATGGTCTGAATGATATCATCGATGATGTGCACACTTATAATTAGGGATGGCGGAGCTCTCTGCTTCCTGTCATACAGTACCAGCCACAGTTCTGATTAGTGCTACTTAGTTGACCTAATCTTGTAATCAATCCATAGCCCCCTAACCTATCGCACACATGCAGAACACACAGCCTCCTGTACCTCCACCTCTTGGAAAAGGGTCTGGAATTTCTCAATTTAGGATTTTAATGGTTCCTGCTTGGTGAGGGGAAAACTGCTGAGTCTCTCAGACTATGCCAACTCAGTTTACAGCTTGGGTTTGGGGTCTGAGTGTTCCTTCTAATGAATCCTCCAACAGACTCTCTTGAGTACAGTGCATCCATGATTTACATTGACATTTATGCATTTGGAAGATGCCTATTATCCAAAGTGAATTAGATTGCTTTCAAATTATACTTTTTTTTTTTTTTTAATTCATTCATTCCTTGGGAACTGAACCCATGACCTTGCTCTACTGTTTGAGGTACACAAAGACAAACAATATAATAGATTTTGGTATTAATCTCAGAGCCTACTGACTGATCAGGCCAGCTGCTGGTCTTGCTTTTTATTTAAGGCCGGTTAATTCAGTCTCAACACAAACAAGCCATTTACACTATTTATGATTGGAGTGATCAGATTTACAATTCTGACCAATGGAAATTTCCCAGCCCAAGCCCATTTCTTGGTACTATAAAATTGCACAAATCAGAGGAAAACTAATCTCTTTAAAATATAACATTCTTGTGGGACTTTAAATGATATCTGAATATTGATTTTGGCTCGGATCTGTGGTGGAACACTTTATTATGAGTGAGGAAAAGAAGACAACTAACTAAATGGAATGGAAAATTATTGTTATTCTACACATAGACACAGAAAATTCCACACAAATTACACATAGGGTGAAGGAATCACCCTCGCGAGGAGTTGACCAAATCCGCACCAGAAAGTGATCCTCTTGTCAAGGCCGCTGCGGCTCAGAGGTTTCATTGCTGTTCTCTGCTGCTCTATAGAGATGTAAATAGAAAAAGCTCTGGGCAAGCCAGAGGAAGGAACGCCCTGGTAAAAGCCTGTAATACCAAACCAACACCGAGGGAAAATGCAGTTTGCTCAGAAAGGACTGTAAAGGACTAAACCTTGGGAACATCCTCCAAAGTTAGGTGATGTAAGCAAAGAACATACAGAACATAAATGAATACAAGACTGAGAACTGAAGAAGGACTGTTAAAGAGAGAACAGGATCCAGAGAGAGCGGTGAACAGCTTGTGCTTGCTGTGGTAGTGCTCTCTCGCTCATTCATATTTCAGCCATCCGGTTTCCAGGATTAGAAGCTCTGAGTAAAAATAAATCTCATATAGATTTCTTTCCAGCAGTCATAATTTGAAAAAGCTGGAGCCGGACGGGGCATTACAGTTACGTTAAGTCGGCTTAAACCTGACATGTTCATGTCAAGAGCGATGACCTTTGGTGTCTCAGCGGATCGACTGCACCTGTTATTACGGACTTCTTTGGCGTGAGTTAAGCTTTGCTACAAGAAACACTGAGCACTGGACCAAGGGTCTTAAAGAACATCCCACCAGAGAGATTCTGTCTTCCGCAAGACTGTCAGTCTTCCCTTTATCCAGCCCTCCGCACTGCAGAGGGCCACCCACTGCTGCAGCGTGGGATCTCAGCAAATAAAATCGCAGCATGAGCAGCTCTTGCTAAAGCCACTTGTGATAATTGAATATCACCTTGAGTCTTTAAAATTCTTTTGTCTTCATCACCGGCAATATTAAGTCATTCCACCTGTGTCGGCTTGTAGTTGACCATAAATCAAAAATTTGTTAAGCAAAATCAACTGCTGCAGGGGGAAGGACAGCATCCACAGTGTCTCCTGAGAAAGTGCATCCAAGCTGAAACAAAATTAAATCAATGCTGGATCCTGACAAATACTGCGCTGTACAGCTTGACTGTGTAACTTTATGATTTTATTTAAAGCTCTATTGATGCAGGCATCAATAAAACCGGGCAGCTGTTAATTGCTCACAATGCTTAGTGTTCAGACCGTCCCAGAGGGGCATGTTTTCTTTTTACTTCCCTTTTCTTTTCTCGGCTATGTCAAGAAAGCTTTCCCACAGATGCAAAAAGCTCGACAGTGGGGTCTTGAGTGCTCTGAGGCTTTCTTCAGGCCCTCATTAGAGGGACTTGGAGAGGGTCTCTGGATACTTTGCTCTGGCGTTTTCCAAGCCAGGATGTTTCGAAATAAGAGTAAGGTTGTTTTGGTGGATGCAGGGGGCTGAAGGGAAATAACTGAAGTGCTCCCGGCATCTGACTTAGTGCCATTTACTTGCACAACTGAGAAATCAGGAGGCAAAGACAAGTGTTATTTGACATGGCAGACTTAAGGAAAGTCAATACTCTTCCTGTCAGTGTGTAACTGTCCTGGTAACTGGCCATTTTTCTAAATAACTCTGGTATCTTGTGTTAATATACATAAATGTAAAGGATGATGGTGTTCGGCTCAACTTTTTGTCTCCTTCATATGGTGTAAAATCGATTGCTATATAGAGTAGGCAAAGTGTATTGAGTAGGGAATATACACAACCTCCACTTACTCTCTTGGAAACTCGAGTGAGCCAACATGTCTGTGATGTTGTCATGGTTCCATGGGAAACTATTATCGCTACTACAGCACAATAGTGAGTTTGCAATACAAGCTTCCATCCGAGCAACCATTTACAGGGCATCCCTGCGTCGGGCCCTCGAGTCAAAACAAATGAATAAAGTGCCTCCAGATGGAGAGCAATTTTGTTATGAGCGCTCAGACTCCACTTGTTGCAGTGTGATGGAATTCATGTGAGCAGGATGGAAATCTTTGCCATTGTTTTGCTTAGCATCACAAGTTCAGCTACAGCACAAAGCCGCAATCAGATGTTATTCCGCTAATTCAAATAAACCCAGTGAGGATAAACACAGAAATAACATGATCTGCCGTGCATAATCCCATCCATGTGGTTTGCGTCCAAGTGTAGGCTTATAAAAAAAAAAAAAAAGAAACACTAGTGCTTAGCATTTGTAACTAAAAAAATTGGAAGCTTTTTGGCTGCATAAACCTACCCTTTGCCTCCTCTGGAAAGAGAAAAAGAGCTTTCTATCCCTCGATGGTGCAGAGGATGGGAGGAGAGGTGAAAAGAACAGGTACTACACTGAAAACAGACACGCTTCCACCGCCATTGACGAGGCCATTATTGCGCAAATGAGGAAAGATTGAATCTAAGCTCTTGCGCTGGCCTCCCTCCTCTCTCTGGCCATCCATGAGCAAATGATTAATTGAGCACAGGGGTCCGACTGCTGAAACACATGATTTCCAGCCCGCCCCTCCCCATCTCCCCGTGCTTTGGCATGGACCACACGAAGATAACGCAATGGGGCCAGGTCTGGTGGCAAGGCAATTTCCTGTGCTTGAAAGTGCTGTTTGTGAGCTAATGACATCTCTCTCCCCCTCCACTCCCCTAATCCATCCTCTCATTTAGCCATCAGCTTGCCCTTTCTCCCTCCGCCTGCCTGTTGTCTGTCACATAAAGACTCATTTATTGACTAAAGATTTGTCCAGTGGGAGGCCAACCCGTGTTAGAAATTAAAGATGCATGGAATATCTGATTCAAGGGAATCTGTGCTCTTGAGTTCCCAAAGCGGGACCGCCTGCACCTAGCTATCAGTCTAAAGGACAATTGTTGAATCTAAAAAGAGCTAATGTTTTTTATGGGAGTACAGGGTATAGAAATGATTAGGATAAGGGGCGGCAGGGGCCGAATCGGAGCAATGCTCAGTGTTATCGTTGCCAAGAGGAACATTCAAAAGGTTTTGCTTTGAGGAAATGACATTATGACTGCCAAACCATAAGCCCGAGAAGAAGAAAATTATATTTCTTGAACCTTCCATATGAAATACACAATATTTCATTTTGTAATATATTTAGGTTTTGATCAAACGTCCCCTAAAACAATCCCTGGACATCACTGTAACCACAGAAATGTAATAGCCTCTTCCATTCAGCATATTTCTTGAGTCTTAAGTTCTTGAGTCTGACGGCAGGATTAATAATCCACCTCCTAATGCTCTCTTACACAGTCAGCGTTTAATCTGACAATACACTGTAAATACTCAGAAGGTTTAACCTGTTTGGTATTTCATGGCATGCTATTGTGCTTCAAGTGAGTCTCTTTAAATAAAAATGTGAAAACCTCATTAAGCAAGTACATCTGTGGATTCAAAAGGAGAAGATGCCTTTGGCGAGGCAGTAGAGTGGTGCATATTGACAAGGCCTGGTGAACCACAAAGACGTCCCTTTGGGGCACATTGCCCATGCCATCATGCTAAACTCACTTTAGTTTGACCAGCGAGGTCTGTGCCAAGCTGTCAAGAAAAATGTACCGTGCACACATTGACAAATGACAGCATTTGGCAGGAGGAGAGGACGGTGGTCATGTGAAAATTTGGGCCTTCTTATCAATGCATGGTGGGAGTGAAAGTCACCTTCAGGAGATGGCACGGAAATGTCTCTGCACTTTCCTGCTCATAAAAAATGACACAGCGGGGCAAAAAATTTCACATGATTTGACATTTGATTCAGAGCCAGAATTTTCTGTACAAAAGTGGTTATAAAATATGCAGAGGCTCCAGCGCTTGCGAGAGTGCTGTGTATAGACAAAGCAGAGTGAGGTATATGGGGAATTTCCACAATACTATAAATTCCCTTCTCATATTTATAAAACCTTTTATAAAATAGCCCTGAAGGACTATTATAACATATTTGTGAGCGATTCCACAAAAGAGCCAAGTCTTTAAAGACAGCAACAAACAGAATGTATATATTGCGCTTAGCATAATTTGAAACAGATAACATGAGACTTTCTCATTGCCTCCTCATTGTGTTCTTAACACAATAAGAACATATATCAGAACCAAATATGCGTACTATAACCCTGTAGTAAAATAAATCTGCTTGAATACTTGACCAGTTGGACATTCTTACTGCATTGTTTGGTTCATCAATGTTTTTTAATGAATAACTGGCCAAACTCATGCTGAATATATGTATATTTTGAAGTACGGTTTTAGTTTTTATTTTTGTTCTCCTTATTATAAGAAAGGTTTAAAGTTAGAATTGTTTTAACGCTCAGACCATGCCTTTCAAACATATCTTATTAATGTCACTTTTATTTAAACCCGCTTAACTAAATAATAATTTAAAAAAATGCTCTGTATATTTGACCATGGTGAATGTATGAAAATTGAGTTTGAGGCATATACCCATGAAAAATATTCAGTTACTCTTACACCACATGAAATCTCATTTATATTATATTTGATTTGATTTGTCTTTGGAAATTAGAAATGAGATGCGCTACCCACGTTCGTAGTTATTAAAAACACCAACTTGAATTTCATGAATATAATAAAGATAAGGTGGACACCTTATAATGCATAGTTCCACATTGTCCATCTAAATTTAAAGCGAGAATCGAAAGATAAAAGCACCTGATTAGGTGTATATTAAAAAAAAATAAAAGTGTGATCAGAATAAAAAAACGAGAGCAAGTGCAAGCAATACCTAAGTATTCAATGAAAAAAAATAATCAAGGGGGTGCTCCTTATTAGGCAGGTTTAGGTGCTCTGCAGATGGGGAACACATCAATGTGCTGCTTACCGCACTTCCTTCAGCTCATTGGGATGCAAGTCACGTCCTATGTGAGAAAATGTCCGAGATAGCTTTGAAGTCATTAGTTCAGTCATTAGCGCAGTTATGTTAAATATAAATTACAATTCATCAGCAGAAAGGGCCGATCATTAATCCTGTGTAGTTTGGCAGGCGTTAAATCACTAGCAGTCACTTAGTTGTGGAGGAGGGTTAGCCACGAACTGCTCTGTCTAATCTCCGCTCTGATCGCCATCTCTAAACCCGATGGAAGCGTTTAAATAGCTCCTCACTTTGGTATTTTGTTAGTTGCTGTTTATGGTGATCACCAAAATTTTGCAGTGATCACAAAACCCAACAGTGCATGTTAGGAAAGGGTCATATCTCTCAATTATGTCGCAGTGCACCCTCTATTTTAACAGGCCTTTAATGATCACTGAAATGAAAAGATTCAGTTGGCCTCTGGAGTTATGCTTAACGCACTGCGCTCAAACAATGCATTAAATATGACCCTTAAATTTCACCTCAAGTGCGTTCTGAATTGCAAAAACACATTATAACATCACATTTTTAAAATGTTTATCATTCATTCTTATTTTATAACTCCAGATCTCGAATTATACTGATCTACATAAAAAACAAAACAAAAAAAAAAATACACACACTTGCCCTGAATACCTACAATCCGACACTGTTTTACACATGAAAATTAATGTGGTTGAATGTGTAAATGACGTCTACAACCCCTGGACATTTCTAAAGGCATAAATGAACCCTTTCAAAACTCCACTACGTTTCTGAATAAATAAGATGCTTTACCAGTAAAATCCCTTTCACCATTATGACAACACACAGAGACATCATACTCTTTGGCGATACAAGTGATGGATCTCCATTCAGAAAGATCAGTCTTAAAGCAAAGGTTAGTCTGGGCTGTAATATAACTCATGTTGAAAATCATTATCCTCACGCTGAGACTCAAAGCATTAACACCTGCGGCGAAATTGCTACACCTAAACCTTAATTTTGCCATAAATTACCTAGAGGTGTCATATTTTCACAGGCTAGCTCTATAGCACAGCCATAATGTTCAGCCATATGCTGAATCTGCTACTGAAGAACATGGATTTAAGCTTGATTATTGCGCATGGGGTTATTTAGCCACGATACAGTGTCATTTGCAGACCTGTGTGTTGCAGCCTCTCCAGAGGGGTGGAGAGATGGCTCAATCAGCAGGAAAGTGATGTTTATTCATGTACTGCTGCTCTTCTTGGTTCGCCGGGGTCCCTAAGGTCTTTGGTAGAATCTAGGGAGGTTCTGTATTATTAATGAAAATTGATTCACGACTTACTCACACTTTCTTGCTCCCAAGCTCCTGTTTTATAAGGTCATTTTATGCTCTGGTTACGAGGAGAGGACGGAGGACACGAAATGAAATATGTTCCTATTTTTCCTTCTTTGATTTTACCTTCACCTCTAGCTAACACTGCTGGAGAACCTGCCTAACAATGATGTAACGCCGTGCTGCTGTGTCCAATGGAGCCAGGAATTAATAGAGGGAGTGGCTTGGCTCCGGGTCCCCAGTGAGCGGCGCTCATTTGGAGGATGAGTTTGGCACTTAGCGCCCTGCCAATTGGCTTGATGGAGATGTGGCAGTTATCCCCCACTCTGTATATCCCGCTTTCAGCCTCTCTTGCTCTCTGGGGCAATCCAGGGGATACCCAAGCAAATGAAAAGTAAACTCACCTACAAACACATCAAATCTCTTCTCTGCTATCAAAGCATTTACTATGAACTCTGACTAAATGTGCAACTAAACCAAAAAAGAAGACTTCCCAGCAGGCAACAGAACAGAGATCTGAGTCTAAAGCTAAACAGCTTTAAAGTAGGAAGCGTGATTCTACAGATGTTCTAGACAGAAAACGCAGTGCTTTTAACGGTAAGGTGCACCTGGAAAAGTCAGGACACTTTTTCAAGCGGCAACAATGCAGCACAGGATGACAAACGAGCAACTTTAGCTGTTGCACGGACGATCGCATGCTAAACGGCACGGTGTCAGACCGGACAGGGTGACACCGGGCTATGCGCCACAGGTCCATAACGCCACACAGTTTGTCCTTCGAGAGCAATCAAGAAACACACAGACAGAGTTAGAGGAAGGGACAGCAGAGGTGAAGAGAGAGGAGAGAACCCCGCAGAGGAGGCGGGAGGGGGACTCACAGTATCTCCAGATCGCGCAGGGCTCGGAAGGCTCCATCTTCGATGCAGCTGATGTGGTTGCTGTCCAGTTGCCTGCAGATGAGAGACAGAAGTCAGCGGCAGGTCTGCAGACGATGGGTGGGGGCTGAGGGGAGGGAGGAGGAGGAGGGGGAGGAGGAGGAGAGGTGGGGGCTGCGGGAGGGAGGTAGACACACTAACACACACACTCATATCTACTATCCTCTCCTCACCGCAGTCGGGATAAAGGACCAGCTGGCTAAAAGTGGCCTTTCTGGCTGTAACCTCCTCCTATCTCGTCCTCTCTCTCTCTCTAGCCACACTGCTGAGTGTGGGGGCAAAGAGAGGTAAAAGAGAGAGAGAACAGGAGGCTGGCTATAGTGCACAGCCCATACCGTCTGTCAGTTCCCTGTAAATATTAATTGCATTTTCTCCCCCCAGCCCACTCTTCCACCTCTTCTTCTTTTTTTTTGAAGTCAGAAAGGGAGTAATTTCATTACATTAGAGCAGCCAATCCATTACATGCTTTTACCGGCTCTGTCACAGAAACAATTTCATTAAAGGAAGGGGTTCGTAAATCAGCTGGGGTCACGATGCTGGACGAGCAGACGCGAGGGGCACTTCTTCCTTTTTGCTTCTTTTTCCTTTTACTTTAATTTGCAGACTTTGCCATCTGCCCCTCCTTCTCTCTATTTACCCCTCCCTCTTTGAGTTCTTAAAAGAGATGGATCTGAAAGAGGCTTGAATAAAGAAGAAGGAATCTAAGCGCTTTCCTTAAGTCATTTGTTCGGCAAACAGAGCTGCGGTGACATCTGACCCGTGACAGACACGGTGCCTTCGCGTCTTTAGAGACGGAACATCTCTGGCATTTCTTTCACTCCATCCCTCCTTTCTAAAAGACATGCATCTGTCTCCATAATTGCTGATGGGACAGACTTTATGGCAGCCACCCACCGCAGATGCATTAACCATCACTCTGAAAATTAAATAACCTTTACGAGCAAAAGCAAAATGTTTGTCTTTTGTTTCTCTTTTTCCATCAAAAACATATTAAGACTGGCTGCTGTTAAGAATAAAACAATAACATAAGCCAGCGCTTTGACTCTGAATTGTAGTGCAATCACTTTTAAAAAATAGAAACAACAGCTTATTTTATAAAATGGCAATCAACAATTATATACTGTAAATGAAATGTACAAATGAATTTCGTACAAAAACTGTAGCAAATATGTGCCTTTATTTACACACTGTAAATAAAATTGCTTCATTTTGATACATGGACATCACTGAAAATTACAGTTCATTAAGAGAGTCAGATGTTGATTCATGAAGCACTTCATTTCATTCATTAAAAGTATCAGCTCATTTGTTCTAGAATTAGACTACACTAATAAGAACTTGTTCATAATACCATAATACACAATTGTTCATGAATCAGGAGAGACCTGCTTGTTTTCACATACAGTCTGTGAGGACAGACTTCTTTGTCATTAATTCATGGTATGCAGTCTTTTTATTTCATATATTTTGATATAAATGTTTTAAAAGAATGGTTTTTAGCATGTATATCACAAGAAGCACATCATTTTTACATTTACATTTAAGCATTTGGCAGATGCATTTATCCAAAGCAACTAACATTGCATTCAACCAGTTCATGCATTCCTTGGGAACTGAACCCATTACCTTGGTTTTGCTAGCGCCATGCTTTACTTGAGCTACAGGAATGGACTTTTCTATACTGAAAACCTTATAGATTTTCTTAAGAGACTTTTAACAATGACAATACTGATCATAGTCAAGGGCGAATACGGTAGCTGTCTTGAATGTAGATATGTGAGCGTGCAGTGTGTGGGAATATCTGCGTGTTTGGTCATTGTTTGGAGAGGTGGGACATGGTAGTGGTGGGTAATGAAAGTCCCAGTTTTAATTTTCCTGCTCTAATTACATTGGCCTTTAATCATCTCAGTTATGAGCCGTATTGGCACTTTAGAGCTCCCGTCCTGCCAGTGTCCCATCTGGAGTGAACGAGAGAAAGAAACAGATATGGGTCTTCCTTCCCTTCACTAGACTATTAATCTGTCAGAGTCAGTGTTGCTAACCAGCAGCCGCATGGCCGTATTTCATTCACGCTCGATAGCTAACACAGCAAATGACTCAGAACTGGCTGTCAGTACAGCCATGATGATGCTTGATCAGAGCTGCAATATATTAATCTCATAGTCTATAATCGTAACAGATATACAGTATGTGACCTTTCATGGCCGCCAGATGAAGTGTGGTCTGAGGATTTGTGTCCACATCACACCACTGATCCCTCGCATCCTCTTGTCTCTTCTGGTTTTGTTACACTTTGATTTTTCTCATCTCATTCAGTCTTGTCTCTTTTCCTCAATTCTCTTTCTTACAGTGTCATATCACTTTGTGTCTTATCTCAGTTCTTCTCTTCCTGTCTTGTCTCACTTTTGTCTCTGGTAGTCTTTGTCATCTCTTCTTTCATCTCACTTTGAATCTTCTCCTCTAGTACTGTCTCCATCTCATTTTTGTCTCTTCTCTTCTCACCTCTGCTCATTTTATCACTCCATTTCATCTCAAGTCATCTCTTCTAGTTTTATCTCTTATCTCTTCCTCCACATTTCATAGAATTTAGTATCTTCTTTTTTCTTCCTCTCTTCATTTTTTTACTTCACCTCACCACATCTTATTTAATCTATTCTTCTCTTCTCTTCTCTTCTCTTCTCTTCTCTTCTCTTCTCTTCTCTTCTCTTCTCTTCTCTTCTCGCGAGATGTAGGAGAGTGGTGGAGGGTGTGGTGGGGAAGAACGCTTCGGTTTCAAATGTCCGCTTGCATATTTTCTTTACTTGTTTTCTTTATTTTTTTCATTTTTCAAATTTTTGTTTTTATTTTGTTATTCTAATTTTGTTAAGTTAGATTTTGGTTTGTGTTGTTTCAAATTAATTTGCGAGTGTGAGAATGGCGTCGCTCCCAGGTGAGCGTGCGTCCGCCACGGTGTCAGGTGTGTGCCGGAACAGGGAGTTTCGGTGGAAAGTGTATTATTAGCAGTAGGAGAACAAATCGGTTGCGCGAAATATATCTTCAGCGTCTAGGATGAACAAAGCGGTTTGTTGTTTTTTCTTAAAGAGGAGCGACTTGTTGCGCAACTAATTGAGAGTGGCGTTGTGGTTAATGGAGGTTTTTTGTCCAATCCTTCCCTTGGCCACGTTAACGTCTAAGGTAATTATTTCGAATGTGCCGCCGTTCATTCCCGACGAAGTTATTGAGAGAGAACTCATTAGGTTTGGAAGAATTGCAAGTCCGTTAAAAATCATATCACTGGGTTGTAAAAGTTCGGAATTGAAACATGTGATGTCGTTTCGACGACAAGTCTTCATGTTTTTAAAAGAGCCAACGCTGGATATATCGTTTCGGGTCATGGATGAAGGTAAGTCGTTTATGATTTATGCTTCTACAGCTGGATTAAAATGCTTTGAGTGCGGTGACGTAGGCCACAAGCGAACTGCTTGTCCTCATAGAGTTCAAGTGAACATGAATGAGGAGGATAACGTTGATAATGTAGTATCTGAGGTAAATGACCGACTGTAGACAATAGTCAAATAGAACGAACGGAAATGGTAACAGAACAGGCTGTAGCTGAAGTACATGAGAGTGATGAAGGAATAGTGGTTCAGGAAAATGCAGTGCAAGATGAAAGTCAGTCTGTAGTGGTACAAGATGATATGGATGAGAATTTTTTGAGTCTTGGGACTGCAAGCACTAGCGAAGTTGGAATGCTTAATCAGAAAATGGAAAGTACTGTAGAAGGTCTACTAGAGGATGAATGTTTGGTAGGTATGAGGGATGAGGATACATTTCTCTCAAATGTCAGGTTTTTTCTGAAGCATGTTCTCAAATGGAAGATGTAATTTTTATTCTCTACAAGAGATCAATTATTTTTTGGACGAGACATTTGGAAGAGCAGTAGAAATTAGTGACTTTTTTTTTTCAGATACTGAGAAATTTGTGATGAAATCTGTGGTTAAATTACAGCGTACTGTTGGGTTGGATGAACTGAATGAAAAAAAGAGATTTAGATTGAGGAAACTGCTTACAAAATTAAGAAAGCGTAAAGGTTCGTCTTCAAAAAAATAGAAAAATGATGCACTGGGTGTTTTTCCTGTCCTGTATTTTTCTGCCTTTTGCTGTCTTTTACTCTTTTATGAATATGGGGCACATGAGAACAGGCTCTCTTAATATAAATGGAGTGAGAGATCAAAATAAAAGAGCTATACTATCAGACTTTATGAAAATTAGGAAAATAGATATTGTTATGTTACAGGAGACTCATTCTGATAGGTCTAATGAGATAGATTGGGGTTTATGGTGGGAGGGAAAATATGCACTCAGTCATGGTTCTAGTACAAGTGCTGGAGTTGCTGTTCTGTTTTCAAAGTTTTTAACTGTTGAAATTTTCAAAATTGAAGTAGTAGTAGCTGGAAGGGTGTTATTTGTCCATGCAGAGGTTGAAAGAATAACATTTTTATTTATTAATGTCTACGCACCAAATGTTGTGTCAGAGCGGATTGAGTTATTTTTAAAGATAAAAAGTTATATCTCAAAATATGATAAAAGTGTTTGCATAGTTATGGCTGGAGACTGGAATTGCACTGAAAATTTTAATGTAGATAGGAATAGTGAAGAACCTAATTTTCAATCAGGTGTAGTGCTATCTAAAGTGATTCAAGAGCATGATTTAAGTGATGTCTGGAGAAATAGGAATGAAGGGATAAAACAGTATACATGGGTTAAAGTAAGTAATAATGAAGTTAAAGGGGCTAGATTAGATAGGTTTTATATGAGTAAGTTTTTTAATAATAGAGTGATGGATGCTGCCATTATTCCTAGTGGTTTTTCAGACCATCATATGATAACTATAGATATAAATAAAAAAACAGCTTTTAGATCGCAGCATTATTGGCATTTTAATAAAAAATTATTATATAATAGGTTATTTTGTGAGAGTTTTACTCATCTTTGGGAAAATTGGAGGTTACAAAAAAATAACTATGAAACTAAAAGTCAGTGGTGGGAGGTTGGGAAGGTGCATATTAAAATTTTCTGTCAAAGTTATGAGTCTCAAGTATCACTTAAAATTAGAGATACTGTGCAAAATTTGCAATGTGAAATAGAAGAAATAGAAAACATGATGTTGGACAATGAAGAAGGGATTAAGAAAAGTGATGAATTAAGTAAGAAGAAGTTAAAATTGAAACATCTTTTACAAAAGCAAGTTAAAAATGCTTTAATAAGGTCACGTTTTTGTTCTGTTAAAGATATGGATGCTCCTAGTGCCTATTTTTTTTAAACTGGAGAGAAATGTGGTGCAGCATAATCCTATGCTTTATCTAAAATATCCAGATGGGACAATTACGGATAATCCAGATGAAATGAGAAAACTTGCTGTTGGTTTTTATGCTGGTCTTTTTAATGCTGAACAATGTGATGAGGAGAGTGTTGCGGACATCTGCCAAGATCTTCCTAAGTTGCAACCTGAACAGAGAGAAAAGTTGGACAGTGACATTACTTTACAAGAGCTCACAGATGCAGTTAAACAACTCTCATTGGGACGTTCGCCTGGTATTGATGGGATAACTACGGACTTTTATCACCATTTCTGGAATGTTTTGGGTCAAGATTTTTATGAAGTAACAAAAGAGTGTTTTGAAAATGGCTTTCTTCCAAGTAGCTGCCGAAGAGCAGTATTGTCATTGTTACCTAAAAAAGGGGATTTAGGATTTTTGAAGAACTGGAGACCGGTTTCACTTTTATGTACAGATTATAAAATTTTGGCAAAATGTTTAGCGAATAGGCTGAAAAGATATTTGGACACAATTATTCATAGTGATCAGACGTATTGTGTACCTGAACGGTCTATTATGGATAATCTTTTTCTTTTAAGAGATGTTGTTGATTTGAGTTTTAAAGAGAATATTAACATAGGGGTTTTGTCAATAGACCAAGAAAAAGCCTTTGATAGAGTCGACCATGGATATCTTTTTAGTGCGTTGAGTTCTTTTGGTTTTGGTGAAAAGTTTATTTCTTGGGTAAAACTGTTATATCGAGATGTTTCTGTTCTAGTGAAGGTGGGAGGTGGGTTGAGTGCGTCAGTCCCTGTAAAAAGGGGGATTAGGCAAGGATGCCCACTTTCTGGCCAATTATATAGCATTGCCATTGAACCACTATTAAGAAGAATTAGAAGGGATCTTAAAGGTTTTTTAATACCAAATGATTTTAATTGTAATAAAATTGTGTTATCTGCTTATGCAGACGATGTAACTGTTTTTATAAATGGACAAGAAGATGTCACCAATCTTACAGAGATTCTAGAGGTATATGAAAAGGCATCTACTGCAAAAGTTAATTGGAGTAAGTGCGAAGGATATGCAATAGGTCAATGGCTAAATCAAAGGCTTCCAGATTTACCGGGAGGGTTAAAGTGGGGTAGAGAAGGTTTTAAAGCTTTGGGTGTTTTTTTAGGTTCTTCTAGGTTTCAAGAAAAAAATTGGGAGGGAATGCTGGAGAAGGTGGTGGCCCGATTATCTAGGTGGAGGTGGCTATTACCACAAATGTCTTATAAGGGGCGAGTTTTGGTTATTAATAATTTGGCTGCGTCCACACTATGGCATAAGTTAATGGTGCTTGAACCACCAGAAGAATTGGTGATTTCCATACAAAAGAGATTAGTGGATTTTTTCTGGGATGGCAAACACTGGATTCGTGCTGCACAACTTTTATTTGCCTCCTTGTGAAGGAGGACAGGGATTGATAGAAATTAAGTGCAGAATTCAAGCTTTCAGATTGCTTTCAGCTCAAATATTTTTGTGTAGAAAAGACTTGGTATGGACTCGTACCGCTGGTGCAATCTTGCGAAGAGTAGAAGGGTTGAATTATGATCGGCATCTTTTTTGGATAAAAATTCAAGAGATGGACTTATCAGAGATCACATCTTTTTATAAGTCAGTGTTACAAGCATGGGCTAAAACTTTCAGGATTAAAAGAGTCTTTGAAATCCCGAAATACTGGGTGTTGGAGGAGCCACTGTTTCATAATCCAGTAGTTCATGGTATACTGTTGTCTTCAAAGAGTGTCCAGGAGAACATGCTGAGACGAAACTGTACAAAATGAAAAGATTTGGTCGGTTCGGAGGGATGGAAGTCTGCAGAGGAGATTATGTTTTTCACGGGACTGCGATCTCGACGCCTGGCTATCCGGTTTTTGGAGGAAATACGTTCTTTTTTTTGCCAGGACATTATAGAGAACTGATACAAAGAGAGGATCTGAATGAACAGACTGACGTTCCACCCTCAGAAACTGCTTATTTCGTCAACTTGTGACACCAGTGTGTTGGAAGACCAACCTATAGAGGGCTCTGAAATATTTGAGACATGGACAGTTGATGAAATGTCTAAAAAGGTTTATATAATCTATGTGTTAAGACTGTTCATAAAGAGGCACTGAAAGAGCGGCAGCCGTTGAAATGGATAAGGAGTTTTGGGCCAAATTTTCCCTGTATAAGTTTCCAATAGAGAAGCGGACTGGGGATTTGCAGTGGAGGCTTATTAACGGGGCAATAGCTACAAACAGATATAAAATGTGTGTCTCACCTTAGTTAAGGGGTTGTGTGGGTTTTTTGGTTTTGTGGTGAATGTGGAACTTTTGATTTTTGAATTGTAAATGATTGGAAGAGCTTTTTAAAGTTTTGATGGAATGGTTTAGAGGTTTTGGTGAAACTTTTTCAGAATGTGTTTTTGTAGGGGGTGTTAAGTATAGAATGTAAAAAAAGATAATTTTTGGTCTCTTAAACTATGTTTTAGGCACAGCAAAACTGTCAATTTGGAAGACTAGAAAAAATAAACTACTTGGTATTGGTGGTTTGGACCCAGTGAAAATGTTGAAGGGCTTAATCGCAAATAGATTGAAAATTGAATTTTCTTACTATGTTTTGGTGGGAGATTTAATAACTTTCAGAGAAAATTGGTGTGTAAGGGAAATTTTATGTTGTATTTATGAAAAACACCTTTTTCTTAATTTTTAAAAGACTGGTGTTGTAATTATGTTTTGGTTTTACATTTGACTAAAAGATTAAGGAAATATGTTATGAATAAGGATTTATTGTAGTAGTAATGATATATTGAAAGAAAATTGTATTCAATAAAGCTGTGTTAAACCTCTCTTCTCTTCTCTTCTCTTCTCTTCTCTTCTCTTCTCTTCTCTTCTCTTCTCTTCTCTTCTCTTCTCTTCTCTTCTCTTCTCTTCTCTTCTCTTCTCACCAAATCTCATCTTTTTTAGTCTCTTCTCATCTACTCTCCGTCTCACTTCTTTTAATATCTCCTGTTCTCAACTTTCAGTCTCATTTAATCTTCATTACATTCTTTCTTTTCATCTTGTCTTATCGTCACTCTTCTCTTGTGTATTTTCATCTTATCTTGTTGTTTTTCTTCTTCTCTTCTAGGCGCTTCTTGTCTGTTCTTTTCCAGTCCTGTCTTATTGTCTCAATTCATCGGGCCTCATATTTCATTTAGTCTGGTTTCAAATTGTCTCATATTATCAAAATTCATCTGGCCTCATTATCTCATTTTGTCTTGTCTCATTTTTGTCTAATTTCCTCTTGTCTCATATTATTTCACTTTGTCTAGTCTTGAATTCTTTTATTTAGTCTGGTCTCATATTGTCTCATTTTCAGAATTCATCTGTCCTCATTATCTCATTTTGTCTTATCTCATATTGTTTCTTTTTCATCTAGTCTCATATTGTCTCATTTCATCTTGTCTCGTCTGGTCTTATATTGTCTATTGTCCTAATCGAACAGAAGGGCAGTCTCAGTGTGGATGGGTGTCCTGAGAAAGTGTTTATTTCAACACCAGCAGTGCACATGAAAAGCCGAGATCTGCTGTATGCAGAGTCCTGTCTGCTGGGCGCAGAAGCTTGTAAAGCAGACAGCGACTGCACCTCGTCCTCTTGGCCATAATTCAAACCCACGCGCAGTCACAGAGTGACATTCTGGGTACAGGAGCATGAAGTAGAAAGGCTTTTATTAACACCCAGATGAGAGCCTCCCAAAGGGGGACAAAAATTGTGTCCACGTATCTGATGCTGGGTAACCATACAGGACACACTGCTCTCTCGATTATACCTCGGCTTCAGGTGATGTAGTATTGTGTACCCTACATGTGCTGACACCATTCGGCCTCTCTATCCACTGTGAATAACAAATGTCAACAGAACGAATGCATGTAAGCCCATTTCCCATGAATCCACTGCTCATACAGCACCTTTTCTAATGGGATCCGTACCCCGCAGACACAAGCATGTCATGTTGATATAGAGCTCATCAGGCATGTTTTCTCCAAAGGATTTGCAGTGCATGTGATAAGGGACTCGACGACATCACCTGCACTCGATGCTTCTCGAGGTTAACATGGCTGGCGTAGCATGTCTTTTAAACAGTAGGAGGGCACGGCTAAAGCCATAAACGCAGAGGGAGATATTGTGTCTGGTTTATTAGGGTGCAACATAGACTCTCGTTAGCTGGAGGAATCATCTTGACCATTTTATCCAGATGGCCCCTCTATAAAGGGTGGAGGATGCTGGCTGAAGGCGGATGCTGACTCCAGCATGCTGTAGACTGTAAAACTGTGGAGATGCGAGGACAATATAAGAGGCAGAGATTCAACGTGCCCTCAAAACATGCATAGCCATTTTTAAACAGAGGACATTAAGGTAGAAAAGCATATGAGAAAATCAATTCATTCCTGGAACGCTGCCTGTGCATTTTTTTCTACTCCTTCCCGTAAAAAAAAAAAAAAAAAAAAAAAAAAAGGCTGGATGATTTCAGCAATTAAATCAAGAGTCACCTTGCCACGTGTTGCAGATACAGGTCAGTGGGAGAGAAACAGACAGCGCTGCTGACGTACAAATCCATCCTTCTCCCTCAATCCTCGTTAGCCCTTTTTTCTCTAAAAAGCCCTACCTGAAGAAATGAGTGTTGCCTACCTGTACCTATCATTCAACCATCAGAGTTTGACAGTGCACATGACAGTGATGTGATTAGCACTCAAACACTGTCTAGTATCACAGACATCACTCTAAGAACGTCAGGGGAACACATGCTGCACAAAAACGCTGTATGCGTGTAAGGGAAGTGAAAGCTCCCAACTGTTGGGAATGTTACATTTTATAGAAATGCATTACAATATTGTCTATAAAATACAACTAATAACATTGCTTCTTTTCATCTAAAGCAACGTCTTAAATTTATTTTGTTCTATTTAAAAAAAAAATTAAATATATACACAATACTCAAAATGTATCAAGCATGTTACATTTTTTTTTTAATTTTCAAAAAAAAAAAAAAAAAAAAAAAATTTTTTAAAAATCGGAGAAAGAAGCATTAACAATTAATTATCAAGCAGCAACCTTCCTCTTCTGTATAAGCCGTGACACAATAGCCGCATTTCCACTGTCGGGCCAGTGCGAGCCAGGGCTTAAAACGGGCCGGGCAGGGTTAATAGCCTCGGGCCAGTAGCACTGAGGCCAGAATTGCGCAGCGTTTCCACAATCGGGCCTGAAGCTCCGCTGCGCGTCACTAAAACCCGCCCTTTACACGCCTCTCAGGAACAACGTCACGCAACCCCATCATTTCAACAACAAAGAGAAGTTATCAGAAAACTAAGAAATAAATCACTGGAACTAGCGCGATTACAAAACGAATGATAACAGCGGCCTTTTGTTTGCATGCTTTGTTAAATATTCAAATTCAAAAGCATCGATGTAAGTGATACATTGATCATAATGAATCAATTTATCAGGACTCAAAATTAATCACACAGAAATAAATGTATTTCTATTTTATTTATTTATTTTTAACGCTTATGAAAATAGCCTACTTATTCAGTCGAGTCTGTTTGTTTATTTGTAGCCACAGTAGCCTATATACGTCACATTTAGAATGAATGATAATAACTCTATTTTTATAAAAGCTCCCGAACAAAAATCATTATTATATTTTGATGACATGCTACGCGGAGCTAAACTCTCGAGACGAGACTTTTGACAGATAAAATATGTTACTAAATAAATACACAATTGTGATAGAGAATAAGAAGCTGACGTCTGGTTGCATTTACCATGTTTATTGTTTAGCGTGCATAGTCTTTTACATCGCTTATAAATATTTCTGCCTTTTATGGTGATTATAATCCACATCGGATCGCGTTATTTCAAACACTCGCTGCTGACTGAAAGTGAGTTTTGAGCTCAGCTTATTTTTTAAAAGTTTTTAATGTTGATGTTATAGCTGTTAGCTTTCTGAAATGATCCGCGGCTCTGACGCGCTCTAGACGCGGAGAAACTCCGCCCTTGTTCATAACCACTCCTCTAGCCCCAGCTGGCCCGCTTTGGCCCAAGGTTTTCGTCGGGCCAAAAAACCCTGGCCGTTGGCCCCGAGGAGGCCCCGACGAGGCACGATCAAGCCCCGGAAGTGACAGTGGAAACCCGACTGGCCCTGGCACGCACTAGCACGCCCGCTTTAAGCCCGACAGTGGAAACACGGCTAATGATGCACTGTTCTATGTGTATTTAGCTTTGATTTGAAAGAAAACAGCGCATCCTTGTGGTGCGGCTGATACAGAAGAACATACGCAGCATACGGTGATATGGAGAGACACAATGGAGATTGTTTGCAAAGGAATTGTTGAATAAAGTCGTTATTTTTGTTTTCTTCACTTACAAAAAGTATTCTCGTCGCTTTTCTAGACCTTGACAGTGTAACTTACTTGGCAGTCTATGGGACAGTCACAGGCCTCCTGGTTTTCATCCAAAATATCTTAAATAGTGCTCCGAAGATGAACAAAGCTTTGGAATGACATAGGGGTAAGTGATTAATTTTGGGGTGGAGTATCCCTTTAAGGGCGTGGCCACTTGAGTGACAGGTGGATTGCTGCTGCTGTCACCACTGTCAAGCTAGGTGGGCGTGGTTTCAGCAACCAGCTCCACCTACATCCAGCCTCTTTGCCCATTTTCGATTATCCAGGAGTGACGCGTGGTTATTTATTTATTTATTTTTAATTCAACAGTTAATGACTACTGATTTCTTATGCATTCTGATTTATTTTGAAGTTAATTACAAATGAAATACAATTCTAAATAAAAAAAAGTTCAATAAATAAAGTTTATTTTTTGGAAAAATGCAACTATTAAATAAAAAGATTACATGATACTACATAAATATTACAGTGTCACTGTAATACCATCAGGTCACTGTTTGTACATATCTGTAACGTATTTATAGAAATCCATTGACCTGTGTATATGATTGAACGCACTCCTGCAGCCTGGGGCTCATTTGACAGGGGTCAGTGAGGTCAGATTTAGTATTGACACTCAGTTAACTCAATCTGAGCAGGGCGGGTGGTAGTCAACATTCAAGTGTCACTCTGAAATACAGTGACAACTAAAAAGACCACCCTGAACACACTGAAAATGATACTGATGAGGTGTGGCAAAGCAGTTGAATATATATATATATATATATATATATATATATATATATATATATACATATACATATACATATACATACACACACACACACACACACACACATATACATATAAATACAGTAGGCTTGTAAGTAATGGTTGAGGGTTCAATCTCCACTGTGCTGTTAAATCCTGTTGTAAATCTACTTTAAGCTGCTTTGGATAAAAATGTCTGTTAAATGACTACTCACTTAGCACTCACTATGGCTATATATAGCTGGGCTTCTTAAAGTCTCCCACCTCTTCACACTTTTCTCTTTCTTCTTCTTTTTCTACGGCTGAAAAGCATGACTATGTCTTCAAACAAAAGCCAACTATATTTCCATACCTCTCAGAGATATCTAGCATGACGTGACCCGCGGTTCTCAGCCCACGGTGGGAAAGACTTCATCTGAAAACGGTCTTTGTAACAAAGCCTGTATCAGATACTGCGACAAAACTTATTGAACTTCTCATACGCTCAAGTCTGGGAACGCACATGAATGCTACGGCCGCATACCACAACCGATCTCTGTCTACAAACAAAGCGCTCCATTAATGATGACCTCAACTCTGCATCCTTCATTCATTAGAGGGCAGATTTAATTGCTGAAATCATCCAGCCCTCTTTGAAGGCCATGTTTATTGTTGCAGGCGTGTTAGCTCCTTGCACTTGTTCTGTTCTTAAAGGAAACCAGGAAACTTGGTGATTTTTTAGATTTGTAGGGCCTTGTTTATGCTTTAAAAACGTATTTATTCATTAAAATCACTATTAACAAGCTTTCTACCATGGTCCACATTAGCCAGATCGGCTTCTGAAACTGTTACAGAGATTTATCAGAAGCCATTACTGTAATTGCATATAGCTGTGGAACATTACTCACTTGCAATATCCTGAAGATATCCATCTTATTGAACCATACTGATTAATTGAATTTTCATCAGTGCTAAGCTTATTAACTGTTATGACAAATGATTCGAGGGGCGTACATGTCCAGTTGGCCACCTAGCACAATGCTTTTGAACATTTTCCAGCCAGAGAGATGATTATCTTTTATTCCAGTTATCTGTCTTTGACTCACAAGACTCGGTAAATGCAGTGGACGACGGTCTTGTTTTCTGGTTTGATGGAGTAATATACCATGCCTTGCCACTTCAGGGGAAAGTACAGTTTACAGAAGGCTTTTTTGGCCTCGTAAAATCTTGCAAATGAATGTCACCATGCTGAATGGATGCCAGTGGAGATGAGGGAGAAACACTTACAGGTTCTTGACGGCAGTGATCCCTCGGAAAGCCTTACGAGGAACAGCCTGAATCTGATTCTCGCTCAGGTCCCTGGAGAGAGAGATGAGAAAGACAAAGAGATTTAGATATTAGGATTTGTTTGAAGCCACTTCACATTTCGGTCGAAAGCGTTTTGAGGAAGATGGACGGTTTGCTGCCGCCCCTCTGGAACGACGCGCCTCAGCTTTGAAGTCTGAGACCAAATTGTTCTACTGACCATAAATGTCACATCCTCCTTTATTCGTCTGGCCTTTTATCACTCTGTCTGTGTGTGCGTCTAATGAAAAACATTTCTAAAGCAGTACTTTGTAATGAAAGGTCTCATAGCGGTATGTCCCACAATCCTGCAGAAAATTAAGCAATCATATGCACTTTGAGTAACCCGAGAAAGAAAACAGACAAAAGCGGCTCTACATCAAAATTAATGCCTGCCATTTTTAATGCTTGCTTATGAGCCAAATGATTTTTGACATGTCAAAATGGTTGTGCTTAACTTTATTAAGCTTGTTTGTTTGTAGACTCATGCTGGCAAAACATAATTTAGAAAACCAGAATGCAATTACTGGCCAAGAAGGAAACAAATGAGATATGGAATATCTGCCCAGCTAATCAAAGCGTCTGCTTTGGAGTCATGCCTGCTACACATAACACGAACAGACCACCACGTGGGTTAACCCACCTGACCTTGCTACAACCAATTTCACTGATAAACAATCAGACGCGGATCCAAACGCAGTGAGGAATTCTGCCAGAACTTGTGCGTGGGACATAATGATGTATCAAGTACAGGACTGCCAGCAAAAAAAAAAAAAAAAAAAAAAAAAAAAACTGTAGTTATTGGGCTCTCCCCTCCTTCAGCCCCCCGTCAGAACTGGATATGTGTGTTTTTTTCTTCTTCTAACCAATCAAGTTTTATTATGGAAAAAATCTTAATAACTATGTTATGCTTTGCAATAAGGGGCTATGGTGTTTCATCGAACTGTTCCTGATGGTTTTTGACATTTTCCACAATCCTGCATTTCTTTTTTTTTCTCTTTACAGCTCTCTTGGCTGGCTTGATGTGAACATCATGTTCCTTTGTGTATCCTTCAAGTCGAACTATGAAGCGCATGCACAGAGGAGGGCAAACATTAGCCGAGTAAAAACTCATAACATCCCATGTTCGTATGCCACAGAGTGGGAAAATAAGACCGCTGTTTATACCACCATCACGCTGGGGATGAGCGAATGTATATCAGCACTACCTCCCCGTCGCCTTTGATGATCTAAATGCGAAACAGATAAAGTGCAGAGATGGTGAGGAGCACAGAGGCAACTTCTCTTTGCTTTGGCTTTTTAATTCTTCATGAATGGCGAAGCACCGGCCTCGTGCATCCTTGGCGAGCCGCGAGCGCAGCATAGTACTTTACAGCACTTCCACTGCTAATAAATGTTTTATTGCTTTGTTTACTCAGTGGAACCTTTTTCATTATTTCTACAAAAAGGCAAATTGTCCCAGCCAAATAACAGCACTTATGAAACACAATCAGTCTCTGCAGTGCTCTCGCTGAGAAGCGTCAGAGAGAAACTCCATGTCAGAAGAAGAAGAAAAAAAAAAGGACCTGGAGGCTTTGAGTTGAATGAGATGATTTCTAATGAAGAATTACACGAAACTATTAAGAGACAATAGAAGTTTATGAGATATGAGCAGACAGGAGAGTTTAGCAATGTACATATTTCATATTTTACTCTGTATTAATTACACATGCATAATGAAACAATCTATGTGACTTCAGAATGAATATAAGCTCTCCAAAGAATCTTTAAAAAACAGGCTAATTAGTCAATTTAGATAACAGTGGTGATGTAATTTCCTGCATTCACAGTAAAAATAATTTTCTTAATATTTTGCTTTGCATTATATATTTTGCTGTACAAATACATGCAAAGCAAAATTACATAAGCATTACATAAGTCTTGTTTTTTGGATAATATAACCTGAATTGAAACTTTTTCTAAAAAGATTTTTTGGCAAATTTAATTTGTAAAAAAAAAAATATATATATATACTGTATAAACACATATGCTGTGTAAACTAATTTTGTTTTGTCATTTTGGAGGAATAAACTGAATTTTACAGCAAAAATAAACTGAGCTCAATCCTTGTATACACTGCTATCATTAGTGTCAAATTGGGCGTCTTAACAGACGCTGGAACAAATGCTTTAAGGTAAACATACAAATTCAAAGCAGACATACACCAAAAAGTGTTTGTTAAAGGACAGAGCTGCATTGGTCCTCCTCCTCTAGCAATCTGCTTGCAAATTTCATTAATTTCATTTGGCTTTGGCCCTGCTCTCTCTGACTGTCAGGATGCATGCCATAAATCACCCTTTGATTCCATTATGGCTCCCATGTCCAGACAACCTGGCAACGCCAAAACATATTACAGATAAACACTCAGCAACACGCAAGGATACAAGAGCCGAGCTGCAAGGAGGATCTATCCTTACACACACACACACACACACACACACACACACACACACACACACACACACACACACACACACACACACACAACACACACGCACACACTCACAAGCACAGACTCTCACACACACAAAGGTCAGACAAAGCGAAACGCTACATACTTCATTAATGTTGTTGTTATGCCACTCTGCAAACATCTTGTTTTCAGTCGAATGCACACAAGAATCAACGATAAACGGTTAAACATATGCAAGGAAGAGAAGACCACTAATAATTCAATGCATACATCTTGTCACTTTTCGAAAGCTCAATATTTTGTCAATATAAATCAATGGGAGATTTTCAGACTTTAATCTTTAACAATTGCTTAAGATGTTTCATAGTACATTTTTTGAAAGTGGTTTTGGCTGAATTAATTGCAGACGTTTTCTACTTAGGGGTTAGTGGTTTAGAATAAATCTTAAGCATGGAGTCCGTCCATTAATTTTCCAAACAGCGTAAGTTTCTAGAGCAGAATATCAATACACAACTACCTTACAAACACAGTAAAAAGCATTGAAGGAATGTCGGTCAATTCTCTTTCTTATCACGCTTTATGAATGTCACTCTTATCTCTCCACTGAAAAATGGAATGCTGCGGTTTTACAAGAAGGTTATTTGCTACACTTTTGTTGTTTTCTCGCTCTATTTAAACCACAAAGGAAAAGAGTGATTGTCGTAGGAAGTAGCAGAAACTTGAACATCACTTTACAGTAACTCAGATAATGTAGGATGGCAGAGACTGGTTCTCATTCAACAACGACTTGCACACATTAAGCTTCTCAGGTGCTTATGCAGAGTTTTCTTCTTAACCTCATTCTACTGTAATGTTGATGGATCTGAATCATTTTAAATGAGGAAGCATGTTCATGCAGTTAGTAATTAGCATAAAGCACACCCAGACATCTCCATAGAAGCGCCTTATTCTGAACAAGTCATCCTTTAGCCATTCATTAATCTCTGCAAACATATATCTTACAGCATATAGAGATGCAATCTTACCCAACAGCACCCAGAGCAAGAATGAAGCAAGCTGTTCCATTCTCAAAAACACAAGAGACACCTTTTATGCAGACATAGATTACACTGCATTTAATGCAGAAACTATTAAATAAGTCATTAAATGAAACTTTTAAATAGTTCACTAAGTTATTCGATTAGTTTCAGTTTAGCTCAACAACAACAACAATAATAATTTACTAGAAATCAATATTCTGAAATTTTATCATTTATTTTAATTTTATAATTTTATTTTATAAGCCCAATATATATATATGCTCACTAAGGCTACATGTTTGTTCATAAATACAATCAAAACAGTAATATGAACTTTTAAATCTTTCTATTTTCATGTGACGGCAGAGCTGAATTTTCACCAACCAGTCTTCAAAGTCTTTCAAACCTATCAAGTTTTTGCACAAGAAGTGTACACTCTCGCACTGTCGGACAGGACTGGTTTTCCCTGAGGAGGTCAAGTAAATTTGTGTTTGACAGTACTTTGTGATGTTGGCAAAAAAAAAAAAATTCCCTAATAAAACCTCTGTTTAAATTACAGAGCAAACTACTTACAATGTTTCGGCTAACCCAGCCCTCTGAGAAAACGAATCCTGTCTGGATTGGACTGCTTGTCTGCTAAAGTCTAATTTCAATGGCTCTCGTGATGCACGGATCTGGAGCACATGGGCTATTCTTTCCTTCTTTCTTATATTTAAAACCAAAGTCAAAACAGACATCTGTCTCCTTCCATCTAGCTTATCGAGCACAAACCGCAGCGCAGCTGGGTGACTGGGCCGTTGATACGTCTCCCACCATGCCCATGCCTCTCTCAGTATCTATCAAGCGCTGTCTTGCTTTCACTCTTGCTCTGGCAGGGCTGTTATCTGCATGCCAAATTGAATCTAGAGTCCGAGATTCTCGCAGAGGCCCTGATGCCTGTCAGAGGGCTCCAATACACTTCTGTTAATTCCTGCCAGCGCCGACAGATCGACCCGTATGCGCTGGTGCGATCACACACAGATGGGTCGAACACGTCTAAGCGCACACACATGATCAGGTGAAAGGTTATAAGAACCCTCCAGATACTCTCGCCAGATATATGACATTACATTATTCATTTAGTAAGACCACATACCTGGGGCAAAAAAGCGTTGCTTTAATATTACAGCTGACCCAACTGCTTCAGGGATGACCAGTTAAAATGTGTGGCTGTTAAGCATGGCTGGCGACTGTTCTGAAGTAAAACCAGCCCTATAAACAAAAGGAGAGTATTACAACATACCCTTTGGCTTGAGGATTCAGAGTCTGGAGGAATATTCGTTTTAAATCTGGATGTCATGTGGAATAGGGAGGTTAAGACAGCAAGCTGGCCGGGTCGGATGCCGTTTGCATTGGTTATGAGATGCACATTTCTGATTTCTTTCATTAAAGACACAGCAAGAACAAGGAGAAAGCAGCAGAACCCCTGGGGCGCTCCATAAGCATTTTGTTTTATGAAACCCAAGACGTCTTCAAGTCCATATCCATTCAAGCGGCGGTTTCACATCTACTGTAAAACATGCACTCTCCCCCCTTCCTCCACATCAGCGGAGCCTTTTCCCACCGGAATGGCAATTCACGTAACACTTATTCGATAAAGATATATAGAAATGTGCATAATAAATAGTGACCCCATTGCAGCCTTGTATTTCACTCTTTTACAGCCCCAGTTATGGTCGTGATGGGCGGCCCTCTCTCTCTCGCTGCCGGCTGGAGTCTCCGCTCTGCTTTATGGCCACTTTTAAAATGGAGGCAAATTAAAACACTATGGATTTCTGGCCCTGAAGGACTGTATAGTGTAATTGGCCTTAAGGATGACAGTAGCTCTTAATTACACTGAGTATAGGAGCTTTTTCATCGGACCCAGGCCGCTCGCTCTATCTCTCTCCCATCTCATTCTGTGTGAATCACCAGCCAGTAGATCCTCTGCTTCCCTTCGGTTATTAAAAGTTATGATTGTGGTTTCTCCACTGAAATCTATCTCTTAAATGGAGAAAAGTGGATGTAAATATTATGTTCTGGCAGGTGGCACAGAACCAGCAACAAATCACACTCTGGCTGCAGATGTGAAAGCGTAACTGTACTGATCTGTAGATGGAGGTTTCACCTGCAGTACTGCATATAGGATGATAACGGCAAACAATTTTGAAGGTTAATACACATCTGCCAGTTAAATCTAATAATGCATTCTTGTCTGAAACAGGACAGCATCATTAATCTAAAAAAATTATTATGATTAAGGCTTTTACTGTCAGCAAACCACAAAATATGTTGATCATAGGTCTGTTCCTGATTTTTAATTATTATTATTATTATTAATATTATTATTTTGACAGTGGACAAAACCAGACAACTAAATATATCAACTTTATACTTTTTTCTTAATGCATTGGACACCAAAACAAATGTTAAAAATTCTGTCTTAGAAATCTACAATATGATATCATGAATTACTAAGGTCACCCTTCAGCTTCACTTTAAAACCATTCAAATATCCCTGATGTAGATTTAAGATATAAATATAGTTGTTAATCTGCTGATTTGCTGCTCAAGAACCAGTTCTTATTATCACTGTTGAAAACAGTTGTGCTGCTTGATATTTTTGTTATTTTCAGGATTCTTTGATGCATAGAAAGTTCATTTATTTGAAACAGAAATCTTATAAATATCATTATTGTCACTTTTGATCAGTCTCATGCATCCTTGTTGAATAAAATAATTAATTTATTTAAAAAAAAAAAAATCTTACTGACACCAAACTTTTGAAGGGTAGTTTACATTGCGCACAACAAAGAAAAAAGTGATTTTTTTCTAGGACTGAAGAAGTTGAAGTTTAGATAAAGTTGGTAGTACTTGCCATAACACTAAATACTATACTGTACAGTAAGCAATGCAATACAATCATAATTAAAATAAGATGGGATAAATAGCAGCTACAATGTTAAGGTAAATAATTAAACTATTATGATTTGTTGTTTTGTTTTTTTTAATAAACGTTCAGCCATATTAAGACGTGTACCAACAAGATGATAAAACAGAGTAAGATTGACTGATCTGAAACCCATCACCATCTCTTTAATCTCTTTTGTGACAGCAGTAAGTCAGACTTGTTGGAAGGAAATGGGTATGGAAATGAAATGAAAGAGAAAGACAAAAGGACGTACAGGTCCTTGTTCACTGATCAGCGCCTGACAGCATCAGCTTGGTATTCTGCTGCAGTCGTTTAACTGCCCTTGCTTAGTGTCTTACATGTAGCCCAAAGACTCCTTGATTTAATTAACTCAGTGCTTTATGAATAAAAATATTTCACTATTGATCATCCCAAGAGCTGACGCAGGCTAAACCGGTTCAGCGTTCGCTTCATTACGCCGTCCTTACTTGCTTTTTTTTCTGATGGCAAGGGAGGAGGTGAGGGTCAAAGGGAGGTGGAGGCAGCTTCTAAATCAAAGTAAATGAGCTCAAATGCTCCCTTGGGTGTCTAAAGCTTTCTGCTAAAGCTTCTACATTCCTCTGCTTCCTCTAAGAAAGAGTCCGTGTATGGATATTATAAATAGAAAAGCCCCCACCCCCCGCGTTAGTATCTATTATGTTTTGTCAATGCTTTAATTAAATTGGATAGCTTAATGTGATTTATCCTGATCCATACACTTTATGGCTCTAAAAGCCTTTTTGGCCCCCGGCCCAAAATATGTCGAACAAATTTAGATGAGTTAGTGAAGAAAAAAGGGGAGAGGCTGGGCGCAGAGGGTGATTTGTTATTGGTTAATTCACTTTTATTCTTCGTGTGCCATTTGGTTAAATTTTCTTTCTTCCTCATCGTCTTGCCCTGGAATGGGACCAAGACGTACAACAAGCTTTTAGGATAATTTATAGTCGCAATAAAACATCAGTTATAAGAGACGAGAAGAGTGCATGTCTGATTTCAAGATGGGACAGTTTTTGGATGCAGAATGACACCGCAATGTCCTTTTCCCAGTCCTCACAGACTTGAGAGCAAAGCTGTCTGAAGCAAGGGGAGATGCTGAAGAAAGGATGAGGCTGCTAATCAGACAATAGGATTTAAGAGCTTTTAAAGTGAGTGGGTTGGAGGCAACAGCTGAGACGCGCTCCGTCCATGGCGAGGGGCCTCCTGGTACTCATAAATAAAACTAGGAGATTAGGAGATTGGCTGGGGGTGGGTGAGGTTCTGGGGGTTTGGTGGCAGAAGTTTCCATCCATCTTGTGGCAGGTCACAGTTGCCACGGAGACCAGGAGCCATGCTGTCCAATTAACTTCAGAGCCAGCAGTGCAGGTGGTTTGGTGGTGGTGGTAAGGGGCATCGAGAGCAAGGCTTTGTGTGTTTGTGTCTTCATGAATACAGGAGAGCACAGAAACACACACTCCACACTCAAGCAGCACCTTTAGTGGCGAAATGTAAGTCACTCTGGGGGTGGAAGGATGAAGAGAGGCAGTGTAATTACCAAACAGCAATACACCACTGTCTTTGAGATGAAGAGACAGGTGTGTGTGTGTGTGTGTGTGTGTGTGTGTGTGTGTGTGTGTGTGTAAAACCTCTTACATCACATCTTACAACATAAAAGTGTAATATAAATTATATAATGATGTAAAATAAATCAATCTATCCATTCACCCATCTCTCCATCTGACCATTTGTCTATCTATCTATCTATCTATCTATCTATCTATCTATCTATCTATCTATCTATCTATCTATCTATCTATCTATCTATCTATCTATCTATCTATCCATCCACTTATCTACCCATCTACCTCCTCATCCATCCATCCATCCATCCATCCATCCATCCAACTATGTCTGTCTGTTCATCTATCTGTTCATCTATCAATCTATCCACATGTTCATCCATCTCTCTATCCATTCATCCATCCATCCTGCTGACTATTTCTCTGTTTGTCTATTTCTCTATACTGTTCATCTTGGTATTCACCCATCTCCATGTTTACATCCATCCATCCGTTTGTTCGTCTCCATCTAACATCCATCCAGTCCATCTCTCCATCCATTCATCCATTCATCCAACTATCTGTCTATATCTCCAACTGTCTGTTCATCCATCCAGGTATAAAAAGAACAAAAGTTTAAATCAAGTAAGCCAGTGTTCTTCAAAGACAAGGAGAACCACACAGCACTACAAACAAAAATCCAAACTCTAATCCACATGCTCAAACCCTCCTCATGCAAACTTAAAACAAAGGAATCAGATTTGCTTGTCAGGTTTGTAGAATGGATTTGGTAGGAAGCTGAATAGATAGCAGAGGTGGCTGCTGGCTTTCGGCGAGCTAATAAGCCTAAACTCTTTAAAATGAGAGTAATCCAGTTAGTGTGGGTAAAGGGCTAATGTCCAGCTAATTGAATTGGAGGCAAAACTGGTTTAGTCGGCCATATCTGGCCAAGCTCAACCTGCCATCCTCCGCATTGTCTGCAAAGACTGATGATGAATGCAAGACCTCGTTGCAGCATAATTCCTACAGCTGATTGGTGGGCCTGGAGCATTCGATTATGAGGCGTGACCACACCTGTGACATACTGAGGGCTGCGTCAATATCGAGCGACAACCTCACGCTCTCTCTCGTGAAACCAACAAGGAAGTGACTAAAATTGTAATTCATCGACTGGCCACTAGAGGCTGGCTCCAAAAGGGAGTCAGTCCCATAGACTCCCCATGTTAAAATGCCCAACTCTACAGCAGAAAAAAAATGTGTTTACAGCTTGGTACAAAAAGTGGTTTTGGTTTATTTAGCTAATTTTGCCCTTCATGACAACTGTGAGGGGGGTGATTTTCTCATCCGTTTAAGTTATATTAAGCCTTAAAGCTTTGTATAATTAAAGGCGTGGCCACTTGAGTGACAGGTTAATTGCCGCTGCTGTCACTGTCGTTGAGCTAGGTGGGCGTAGTTTCAGCAACCAGCTCCCTCCTCTTTTCCCATTTTCGATTATCAGGGAGTGACACGAGGTGACATGCTGCCAAGATGGCGATGGCCCGCTCTGTGTGACATCACAGACACTATGTCCATGTTTTTATACAGTCTATGGTCAATGTATACAGAGGGGTGACATTCAGCAGTATTCAATTAGAGAAATGCACAGAATACACATACGCAGTAATACAACATCACAAGTCATAAGCCCGGCCAAATGTAGCTGCAGGCCTGAATGATTATGTGGTATAAATGGGGGCTGTTAAGTCTATTGGGCCCAGGAGGTTTTATTCTAAATCTAATAATGGGAAACGTGAAAGTGGAAAAGGGTGGAATATTTTGAGAGGTTATGGGGGCAAGCATGAGACCATGGGCGCCACACAAAAACCTCCATGTTTCACAGAAATCTGGATACAGATCTGCGAGGGGAAAAAAACAGAGCGCCACTGTCAAAATAGGTTTTCATGCTCTGTAATTACTCAACATATGAGTCTAAGAAGGTCAACATAGCACGCTAATTAACATGTAACCCAACCTGAGAAAAGTGTAATTGCGTCCATAGAGAGGAAGAGAGGTAGAGAGAACAACTTGGAGGTTAGTACATGAGGCTGGGCCCCACAGGGCCCCAATCAGCACAAGTTTCTTTTAACATGTTAAAAAACACTGCACAGCTTTCCAACAATGGCCACCCAACAGATAAGAATAAACAAAGGTGTCCATATATGAATAATCACCAAAGCAGGTGAAAAGAGCCAGACCATGACTTAAGTGCTTAATTAACATGCTAAATGTTACAGAAGAAATTCATTTCCAGTTTTCTTTTTTCTCAAAGGATTCGTTTTACACATGAGCACATCAGAATTACATTTGTATTGATCTCTGAGTATCTCTGAATGTATCTGTCTAATATTTCTATCTGGCTCATTTATGGTAACATGAGAATGTGTGTAAGAACAATTAAAGACAGAAAAAAATGGAGGAGGTCTAGTGAGTGAGAGAGAGAGAGAGAGAGAGAGAGAGAGAGAGAGAGAGAGAGCAAAAGATGCAGATGCATCCCTGACCACAAGATGGAGCCCCCAGGCTTCTCTCCACCATTGCCAAGCCAATCAATAAATTAATCTCTGGTGGAGAGATGTAGTAGGGCCATACAGGCCTGGTGCCTTGGAAGCCTCCACCTTTACCCACAAGCTTAGACGTGGCCACATTAACACACTGAAGGTTCAGCCAGACAGCGGCAGTTGGTATCTGCAGGGAGAGACGCTGGGACTTTTTTCCTAACCACAGAAGCTGGGAAAAACCTGGATATGCAGCACTGGCTGCTGCAGACACAAAAAAACTAGTGATGCAGTGATTAAAATTCTGTCTCAATAGGTTTCATGTTACGGTCAATAATCTATAAATAACCAACGTAACACTTTAGTTTAGGGACCCATTCCCACTAATATCTAGTTGTTTATTAGCATGCATATTTCTAGCATATTGGCTGTTTATAAGTACTAACAAAGCACATAATAATGCCTTACTCTGCATGACCTTATTTTAGATGCCTTAATCCTACACTATACCTAAACTTAACAACTACCTTACTAACTATTATTAAGCACCAAATTAGGAGTTCACTGAGGCAAAATTCATAGTTAATAGTTAGTTAGTAGTGAGAATTAGTCCTTAAAATAAAGTGTCACCATAACCAATAATAAAATTCAATACTACTTTGTGTAAATAACTTTTCAAATTCTACACGTGAATGTAAGCATCACAACATTAAAATGCACAGTATGAATGCACAGTATTTATTTTGAGATTTGCAAAAGATTGAATTTAACAATGTTATTAAATTATTAGTGTTTTTAAATACTGACTTAGAGTGATCAGAATAGGATGGCAAAGGTCAACAGAGGAAATAAGCATAAATGATTGAATACCCAATACTGATCAACACTGATAAATAAGTAAAAAATAAATGCTAAAAATCAAATATGCTGTATGTCAATAACCAATATGGTAGTGATATATTATGCATCCCTAGCCAAAATGTGTTAACATGGAACAAACAAAAGAAAAGCTTTAAATAAAAAAAGCTTTATAAATAGAAATATCCGCATGCGAAATGACCAAACTGACATGAAATCAACTAAAGAGACAGATGAGCATGCAGCAGTTCAAAGGGAGCTGTAGTTTTATACAGTATTTACATTCTGTTACTCAACTGTCTGTGCTTCATTTGCCCTGGCAGTGGAGGATGAGCATAAAACGTTCCCTCTCATTTTCCCATCAATTTGCCGATAAACAAAGACCCAACGCTCTGTTCACTATCTGGCCACTAAAAACAAGAAACCAGCAGGGGTGAGCAGATTGCTGCCCACCTACACAGTGGTGTCTTTAGCACGGGCTGCCCATGTGAGACGCCACAGGCCATTATAAGACACAGGCATTTCATAAAAGAACCAACCCGAGATGGCTGTGCGCCATTGGAGGAACTCTCATTTGATTCACAGCAGGACAAATACACATTGGGGAAATGGGTAACAGAAATGGCTTTTGTCAATAGCCTTGCCATAATGTAGACAGTGAGCTGCCTCATTCGCCGGCCACTGTGTGTAAACTGCTTCCTGAGATTAGTGTCAAAACTCTGTTTATCTGACTTCCTAATCAAATCAGCCACATGCCAGCCGGCCTTTTCATAGCTGGCCACTCTGTGACAGCAAACATGTCTACCACGGCCCGATGCCACCTCGCTCACCCCCATTCAAAACAATCAAATCGAATTCACCTTAAGCCATGGTTTAATCTGGCTATTCACTCTCTTCCATTGACTATTTGGGCTTCAAATATGACTCTATTATGCCCATATAAAGCCATGGTTTAATCTGGCTATTCATATATATATATATAGATATATATATATAATATATATATATGAAATATATATATATATATATATATATATATATATGCATTACCATATTTCCTAAAAAAAAATTCTGGCAAAAATGACCATAAACAGCAGTTTGATTAACATATGAAACAAAGGTAAACAGAGGTCTTACTGGGTCTTTACCCTCATAGGGACAATTTGGTACCCCTAAATTGTGCATATTAGTACCTAATATGTACTAAAATGCACCTTTTAGGGGTAGGTAACATACAAACGTGTATCTTTGATGGTACTGTATCTGAACAATAACTGTGTTGCCCATATTCCCTGTGCTGTAACTGCTATCCCGAAGAGTCTGCTGTATAACTACCCCCTAATTTAGCTAAAACACCTTCTGCATAAACACAACATTTCCTGCACTGCCAGCCTGGCTTCCTCTTTTACCGGCTGTTAGCCCTTGTCTTTCCCGTCTTGGAGATACACTATCATCCGTCGCTCATTGGTAATTGTTTGTTTTCCAAGCGTCACTCAAGGGCCAGCACTATCGCTTTTCAATGCTACACATTCCAACAATAACCGGTCGGCTTTGGTTTCTGTCTCTCTGCGAGCCAAGAATGTGAAGTCTAAAGGATGGTTAGATCCTACCCATGAGCCTTCCAGCTGCTAAATGTATAAACCATAAGAAATTACACATGAAACCTTGGGCCCTTTAGCGTTGATCAAATATAAGGCAGTGCGATGATTATTTCCCTTGTGAATCTTGAGCTTCAGCCAGAGCCTCAGACGTTGAGGCCCAGTTCCTCTCGTCCTCCTTCCATTACAGCCCTGATGAGCAAGAAATTGAGCTCTAATTATTCAGAGAAAAATAAATGGTCATTTAGAGTTGAAAAACAACAGATGAAAACTCTTTGTTTCATGCGTTGGAAAGTGGAAATCGTCTGACTATAAACTAATCATGAAGTTAAGAATGCTTTTTTGTGCCAACTGGGAATATGTTGGCACAGTGAGGTCATGTGCAGCCAAAAATGGCCTTGCCACACAGCGTGTGCCCTTCCATCCACAACGGCTGGTTAGTATGACATCTGACTGTGGTGGTTTATTTTTCCCCATTATCCGGTTTGATCAGTGTGTGTGGCTGTGTGTGTTGCTCCCAAGGGCTGTAAGTCAAGCCCCCCTGTGCTTCGGCCTGTGGAATGTTCCATCGATGGTTAATTTCACCTCTATAGAGGATGATCTCACTGATTATGACATCATGAAGGCAGGTTGATTTATTAAGGCCCACTGATGAGGCCGTATTTAAATAAACATCAGCATCCCTTCCAGAGTTAAAGATATGGTTCCCATGAGGGCCTACACATGGGTTGGCTGTGGGGGGGTGGGGGGTGGTTAAGAAGGAAGTCAATGAGTTAAGAATGAGTCAATGACTTTAACACTTTGCCCCCGTTCGAACTTACGCGCCCCGTGACAATCTCGACCAGGTGCATGGGGATACTCTGGAATGGCCGATACAGATTACTGTAAGAACAACAGCCCGTGGTGGTGTTAAACCTCTGCTAAATAGCTTGTCTACCCTTGTTAACACCCGAGCCCGGGCTGAAATTGAGTTCAGCTGTGGCGTGGCATTACTGAGCATTTTACGTGCTGGATCATAAATCAGGGCCCCGCACGCCGGCTGCAGCCCCTCAGGCCACATTTCCACCTTCCTTAGACCCCATTAGCTCCTACATATTCTGCTTTCCGGAACGGGCCGCAGGAGCGCTACAACAAGTGTCCCTAACGCTGCAACATTCACGAAAGCGTGGCCCACCTCTGTACAGCGACTGCATTTTATAGCAGTTCCATTTTTCTGAAGGACATCTGGTCATGCTGTGGGTGCTTCTCGTTGATGAGGGCTGCCGTGCTTTGACCGGTTCGAGCATGAGCTTTTATATAAGCTTTCTCACGGTGAGCGAATATAGAAATTAAGTTAATCATAGCTTCGGGGCCAGACATATACAAAGAGTGGGAGCAAGGGCCAGTGATTACACCGCTCTGGGAATTAAGCTATGAGCGCTAAGGGAATGGACTTGCTCACCTGCAATCGAGCTGCAGAAGGCCGCTATTGTATTTGAATAATGAACCTGAGGGGAATATGGCATGTTTGTGAAGGTGTGTGTGTGGATAAATAATGACAGAGGTGGGAGGAGTGTTTGTGTGTGTGTGCATAATGAAAGGGCAGAGGGAGTGAGTATGTGTGTGAGTGCAGTAGGGTGAATGGCACATGCTTGTGTTTTTATTCAGGGGAAACACAAGCATGAGATCAAAGACCAGGTTTATTGAGAAGGGTTTATGCAACAACTGTCAAATTTAAAAGGCAAAAACTAACCAAAGAAAAATATCTTCTATATAATTATATATAAACTATTAAATTACATTTAAACTAAACCATATGAATAAATACATTTAAATATAAAATAATTTATTAAATATATTAATAATTTAAATATTACCTTTTTTTTCTAACAGTGCTGGGTCATATTTAATTGATCTCTAAGCCTGACTTTAAAGTATTGGTATATTCTTACACAGACAAGCAAACAAACAGAAAAGACGCAAACTTACACAAACACACAAACTCTTACTCTTACACAAACTCTGATCACACCATATGAAAATAAATTTTTTGAGACCAAATTTAAAATGAAAACTAAAAATAATAAAAATTAAACCAAAATGTGTATTTTGGTTTAACTTTGTTTTTCAAAGTTCAAATTGATATTCAAAAAAAAAAAAAAAAAAAAAAAAAAAACTAGTAAAATTCCCAGAGCTATGATATTGCTGGAACAGACAAAGCTAAACCCTACAGGCTCAAATTTGAGCACTTTGGTCAGACCTCTCACTTGGGTTATACAGCAGCTGGAAAAATTAGACTTGCTCTAAAGTCAAAAGTCAAGGTTATCGATGCTCATAACACCAGCAGTCACCCTCCTGCTGTTTTCACAGGTTTTCTCTTCCAGCTTGAAGTCCTCAAGGGCCTCACCTGGCCATCCATGAACTTCCCTGCTACACCAGACTAGTAACCCATGAGGTTAACAACCCTTCCCTGTAGTGTTAATATTGTCTGCTATTTTTAATTTAGTCTTAGTCCTGTGTCAAATGTAACTTTTAGTTTTAAGCATATTTAGTCAACTTGTCCTGTTTTAGTCAAGTTTTAGTCGACTAAATGTCTGAGAATTTTAGTCTAGTTTTTGTCAGTGGACTTTTAACTACATTTTAGTCTCATCTTTTTTTGTCAACTATATTGCATGTTGATATAGTCTCAGTTATCATTTAATGACCTTATTATCGTCTCGTCATCGTCTCATTTTCGTCAAGTGAAAAAACCTTGTTGATGAATATTTTTCGTCATAGTTTTCGTTAATGAAATTAACACTACTTCCCTGACACAACTACTATAACCATTCATTTCTGCATGTGTCTGAATTTAAATGTACCAATTATATGTGTCACCAAATTATATGGCTCACATGCTCAGACACACTGAGCTGAGGTGCTCGTGCAGGCAATGTGAGGTCACATTCTCATCATTTCTCATCATCGCTTCCTGTCTTTTCTCTACTACTACAGTCAATGAAAATGATGAAAGAGCCAAAAAAAATTGGCTGACTTGAAAACAAATCTGCTCTCTCTACAACAATAACAAAGCATTAATTTACATAGAGTACAATATGTGCCAGGTCGAGTATGATCATAAGCCAGTTTCTGAAACTTTACAAGTTTTCTGTAGCGTACTGTACAAGTACAGAGGTTTTAGTGCGTCTAGACATTTCTCTAAATCTCCACTGAGGCTGTGGGACAAGCCTACTCAGTACTGCCTCCAGGGCCTGGTGCCCTTTGCCAGATGGCTCTGCAGAGTTTTGCTAACAAAGTCATTAAAACGCCTCATTTAATTTAAATTTCATCCAAGACAAATCTCCCAGCAGTCCAAACCTCACACACATACAACTGCCCACACACCCCCATTCAATCTGAGATGACTACGCGTTGAAGAAAAGACACTTGCATAGTCCCTGGAATCAGTATTGCTGTCTTGGTCCTTTTTGGAAGCCAAACAGGGATCTGTTTGCACTTAGAGAAATGACAGACAGGCAGAAACCAGAGCGTACCCTTGTCTGATGATCGAAGTCATAAAGAGGGGCTTTCTCCCTCTGTCCCCACTTAACCACATCCCTGCAAGGTCATGTCAATTTCAGCCAAAAGGATTTCTCACCGCTTGACCAATTCCCCAAAACCCTGCTGCTCAATCGCTACTGTACTCGTGCAAATTAAGGTCAAGGACCCATTTACTTGTGACGAAACATGACCGTCCCATCCGTCCCATCCCTTGATCTGTCTGACTGATGAATGTAATTAAACCAATCCACTGGAAGTTCTTACTGTTCTTAAATTGCAAGCCTCAAAAACCACACTATATTCACATACTTTCATCAAGACCACCAACAAAACAATAAATAGTTAACGCTTGGCAAATGTTTTAATCATATTGCCACATCAGTGAAGTTGTGCAATTTAAAACAAGCGTTTGCATAAAACCCCATTATCTGGTTTGCACTTACACAACTCTTTGGTGCTCTGATAAGTTACTTAGTATTTCATTAAAAAAAGCAATGTTTTTGTGTGTTTACTATTATTATTTAATACATAGTTAAGCCCAATTATTGGATTGCATTTATGCCACCTCTGAAAAAACAAATGTACCTCATCATTTGGCAAAGAAAGTGCATTTCTTTCTCCAAAAATGTTCTCCTTAGAAGTGCTAAAAGATTCATTAAGGAACCGGAATCATTAAGAGGAATAGTATCAAACCAGAAATGTAAATACTTTATGATTCCTATCCCTACCTAATTCCTAATATCCTGTAAACATCAGTATTATTTAGCAAATAAAAAAAATAAATAAAAAAGCCCAGCAGAGTGTTAATGCAAAGCAAGGTACTGGCATGCCATAGCGCCAATTCAAGAACAACATCTCTGGCAGTGACACTCTCACAACCAGAAACATAATCAGGAAGTTTGCTTTAGTCAGGCAATGGCGTTCTGGTTGGTTTTGTCTCTGTAGTGCTCTCACACCACAAAATTTGTTAAGAACACTTTCCAGCAAGTTAACTGTGGCAGATTCAAAACAGACACCAGGACCTTGAGATCCTCTTTTCGATTGTCTCCTAAAGGATCCCAGTGCTCCACCCAGAGAAATACAAGTCTGTTTTTAATTTCAGATATTCATGCATTCAAGCCATTCAATTTAGGAAATGTGAAACAGCTGATGCTTATAAATAAAAAAAAGAAACTTGGAGTTTGATATAATTTTTATTAGGGATGCACGATATTGGATTTTTGCCGATATCCGATATGCCGATATTTTTCAACTCATTTTGGCCGATACCGATATATTTCCTTTTGTTTGGAAACAACACCAAGTCTCTCCTGTGCAGAAATCATAAGCCAAATTTTTTTTACATCTTGGTTAGTTTTTACAAGAACTTATTTGTTAGAATTAAATAAACAATAATGTTTTTTGATTGTTAGAAGGTTTTTTGACAAAATAACTATAAATAAACGATATGTCAATTGCTGCATTTTTCCCCAGAAAAACATTTTATTTCAAGATTTAACATTTGTAGATGGTCTAAAGCTAAAGAGTTGTAAAAATTCTGAAAATCATTTAGAGCTTATGATTTGTTTTAAAAATAAAACATATTACACATTAATTAATAAATCAGTATATATAAAAGTATTTAATTTACAAGAGAATTTAAATGTTTGTAATTTTTTTCATTTAAGCTATAGCTCCTGACTTTTAAAACAAAACATACTCATTATTTTATGACATCAATTACTGCTTTATTTAAACAGAAACATAGTCTAAATGTTATTCGTGCAGGCTTTTTTACTTTTAATTTAATTAGAAGTAGGCCAACAGCACCCCCTACAGATTAAAACTCCTTAACGAATGGGCATTAGGATCTGGAGGAGGCTGCCGCCGCAACCGCTGCACGTGCTTACTGTTTACTCTATCATACACCGAACACATCATTCTGTACGTGCTTTCACAGATTAAATGCAGGGATCCAAAAGAGTGAATCTAATCATCACTCAGACAAAACTTTGCTTCAAGAATGAGCCACACTGCTGAAGTGATCTAATCGCTAGCACACCATGAGCACATGTGAGTTAACGTATTCCTCTTCAAAACATATCGGCATAATTTTTCATAGCGGGCTGATGCCGATATTTATATTTAAAGCTATTATTAGCCTATTCCGATATCAGTCCGATAATATCGTGCATACCTAATTTTTATAGATCATCTCATTTTCCTTTGAGTCCTTTTTATGACTGTGCTAACCGTTAGCTGGAGGCTCTGATTCACCAGCAGTAATTGAAGTGATGATATAAATAAACTCTCCAGGTCTGCTCTCTGCCCTGCCGGTTGGTGCCTTATTGCTGCCAAGCCAACCTGTGCATGAATGCATGTGAGATTTGGTTTGGCAGCCAATAATTACAATATCAGCTGCTTAACTCTGCGGTAATTGAGGTCGCTGGATCATTTAACTCCACTCCCACTTGGCGGCAGGATTGGGCCGGAGGGCGTCATTTTTCAAACACCTTTGAAATGATAATGAAACGTGCAAGATGTATGGAAGGATTATGCACTGTGGTGGTTCATTGATGTGGTCAATGAGAGAGATCGTTTTCTTGTTGCTGGAGACAAACAGTAATGCATAAGCCTGCCCAAACATCAATGCTAACCATTAGGACTTACAAGAATCATTATAGTCCAAAATGACTCTTGTTTTTCCCTCAGAAGACTAGACATATTTATAGGAAATTACAGGCTAGCTGGCTAATAAATCTGTGAGGTAAGCTTAGGAAAAGACACATTCTCTTGTTTGAGCTAATGCTGCATGGCTGGTATAATAAAGCCGATCCATGTAAGTTGCGCGTTGTCGCCTCTAGGCCATGTGCTTCTCATCATCAATGGATAAATCTCTTATGGGAACAATAGGTGCTGTTTAAACTGCAATCTATTGGGCTACTAACCCTCGGTTTTGCTAGCTCTTTTATCCCAGTCTGATGTAAAAGGGCATACATGATAACAGAGACCGGGGGCACAAATAAAAGTGCAGATCGCTGCAAGATGTGGAGACTCCATGGGAGCGGTGAAATCTCCCTGGCTCAAATGTTTTTGACACCCTTAATCGGTTAAAGATAGCTCCGTAAGGGAATCGCACCCATAATGGCCCCCCAAACCAAAGCTCTGCCCGATGCAATTAGCCTTCAACTTTTTTATCACAACAGCTCAGGATCCTTTAATCCCGCTCAGTTAACCGCGGTCGGAGATGCTTTAAGAGCATTATAATGGTTTCCACCACCTTACTTTCCAGCTGAGAAGTGTGCTGTCATGCTGAAGACCTGATCACAGTGCTCTTTATCATGTTGGATCTCCTCGAGGCACCCATAATGCCAGCTCAACCCGCTTTCACTTATAATAACGCTACTTTGAAATGACCCTTCCTGCTCCCCCTTGTTCCTCATCCTCATCACATGGTTGCACTTTTCCAAGATATGGATTTCGGGCATCTGCTTAGTGTTAAGGAACTCCCTCCCTTATGCAAACCCAGCAGGGTGCACCTCTTCCGGCCTTCTGATGAGCTCCATATCCTAAAAAGACCCATAAACCCTCAATTTATTTTCAATAATTTCTGATGGCTATCTTGGATATCCGAGAGGATAAAACTGGGAATTCTTCTCCGCTCTGAGAATGAAGGGAAATCTCAAACGTCCTCACAAGATTTAAGGATGTTTGACAAAACCGGAATGATACATTTTCTAGATATGTCAGAATTGATGAGCTGCTGAAGCGTCTACATGTCTTTTCTTTGCTGAAGTGTCATGGGACTTCAGCATGATAAGCTGTTATAATAGTGGTGTTGTGATTATTTAATTGGTTTTCCATCAAGGGGTATTGATATCCGAAGTACAGTAAGTCTACGTAAGTTTGTGTGTTACAGTGGGGCAAAAGAATGAGAATGCAAGAACTTAAAGTTTTAGGATAATAAAACCTTTTGAAATGTACATTTTTTACATTTTCCCTTAAATTGTTATAGCAATATTATAATATAATATGTAATTACAATTTAGCATTAGACTAGGAAAATGCATTTTCCTAAGTAAACCCACTGTACATGAGCGTGCAAAGGTCTGAGCGAGTCTGTTTGGATCAGTGGGGCTAATGCACTGAGAGTCGACTAAGAGACTTTGTCTGCACTGTAAATAATATCCACCTTTAAATCACAACGTGATGAAACTGGATGGAGTAGACTTTCTCATAGCTCACAGCCATCTGACAGACAGATGTACAAAACGGCTTCTCAAAACTCCCTCCACTATCACTGTTTTTTTCCTCAGTTCTATGAAAACCATGAAGCAGTTTGGTTCTTGTCAGATAAAAAAAAAAAAAAAAAGTTATAACAAACTGCACATTAGTACAGAGTTGGTCTGAAACCCAAGAACCAACCAAGATGAAAAAAGAAAAAAAAAACACAAGATACAAGGCAAACAAAATGCCAATGCTATCATAGCTCCAATGCCAGAAACAAGTCGTGTAGATGCATAATTTACCCCAAACAAGTTAAGTGCAAACCACAGCTAGAAGCTAATTATATTAGTCAAAGTAATCTCAGAGTCAAAATGTTAGACTTCAGAAAAATCATGGATGGATCTAATCGCGACAAACAGTAATGCTGTCTATAAGAATGTATTAACAACTCTATACATTTTGTAAGGTTTAAGGCTTAGTACAGCTTATTATTGTTTCAGCATTGTGAAGACAATCAGCACTGTACATGATCTACATGATCAATTAAATTTTTGCAACTGCTGGGTTTGTGAAAAAAAAAAATACTGGCATGTAGATTATACAAAAAGCTACTGTGGTGGTACCCAGGCTGAAGGGGGATACCACAGTGTTTTGATGTATTTCAAGCAACTGAATGATTACCAAATTCATATACAATGGTATTTATCATGTTGCAACCCTCAAAACCACTGTGCTACCATTGTACATGCATTTAGACAACATTAGGGCTGCCGTTTTTCTTTTATAAAGGTGAAAATGAATATTAGTGGATGTGAATCATGACTCTTGATCAGTTCACAGAACTAAGCTCCGGCTAGAAGGCGGGAGATGACGTGTAATGACTCCTAGCGGTGCCACAGAGACTACAGATTTAGCCAGACCAAAGGATTAACACGGCTAATTCCTCAAAAGAGTGAATCGCCTCCCAAGAAGCTTCTGTCTTGGCTGGAGCCATCTCAGTCATTTTCATTCATGCAGCACCTCAGATGCCTCCACAGGATCGTTCTGGATGTGAATCTGCAGAATTTGATGGAGATTAGCACATAATACTAAATGAATTTATACTTATTTAAACAGGATATTTCAATATCAGTGCAGGTACTGCATGGGTATTTATTGTGCGTCACTGTTATGGAGGTCTGCTTGGGTTTTGTATAACATGACCTATAGCATGTGGTGGCATAAAGCAAAGCTTTCCTTTTGTACCTAATGCGCAACAGTCCTGCAGAAACTCGGCAGCATGAGGTTGAAGTTTATTAAACAACCTCCAGACCATTAAATTAACTTGTGCTCCATGCAAACCAGTTGCCAAACACATGATGATGCATTTTCAAATGTTTAGAAGTCACCAGCACCGGGCTTAAAATAGAAATCCGAAATATACAAACATTATTAGACGCCCCAAATCAGAGCTCCTTCCATTGGGAAGCAACTTCCGGATATTTGACAGCTCATTTAGGCCAGTTATGATGAAAAGACTTCCCTCGGCCCTTATGTTTCTCTGTAGCCACAGACTGCACTAATAAGGCCATGTCTAAATATGGCTGAAGTGGACAATGTGCTGATTATAGCCGCCTTATGCTTACGGCTGTATCAATTATGAAATAGTGTCTGTTTTTTTGTTGAGGACATTATATTCAAGGAGAAATGAAGCATGACAGAATGTGATCAAAATACCAGTATGCTAACAGGCTCGCTCTTGGGCTGTCCCTGGAAGGCAGCGCGGCTCTTTCACATTACTGTCCTCTCACTCTCTCTCCTCTCCCTCCGAGCAGACATAATGAGAGTCTGTGCCAAGGAAACACTTGGCTCATTTTCAGAGGCTTTCCAGGCCATTGGAAAATTGAGCCATTCTGCCCTGTCTCATTAGGAGTGAGATTAGAGTCAGTGGGTCTCCAATGATTGGGATGATTTGTGCTCTAAGGTGCCTTCTGTTTGACACGTGTGTGTGTGTGTGTGTGTGTGTGTGTGTGTGTGTGTGTGTGTGTGTGTTCAAAAGTATGCATAGTATCCAGCATTTCTGGTGAACTCGTCGACGTACTATAATTTCTACTGTTTATACAACAATTTCCCTACCGATAACACCGAAGACATGCTTTTGCACCCAAACCGATCTAACCTCTTGGTTGCGAGGTCACCTCTGCCCTTGAGCTAGACATTAGTCAAATTACAGACCCTGACAGTGGGCCAATTATTTTATGGAGCAGAACAAGCTTAGAAAAGTATGGGTTAGCTGTGGGCGTGGGGGGTCAGCAGCCGCCCGTGGCACTGCCATTATCCTGTTGTGCAGACTGCCGAGTCTCTCAACACCTCCAGGCCACAGATGAAACCTCAAGATCACCACCGCCTGCATTGGCCAGTTCTCTCCACCCCATCAATCACACCCCATGTCAGTCTGTCCACACTCTTCTCCTAGAATAGGCATCCACAGGTCGGTTCCTTCTCCAGATGATGAGTAATCAGGCCTGGACACAAACCTGAGAGATGGGGTTGCCAACCAAAACATCACAAAAGGCTTTTACTGGAAATCAAAATAAATAAATCTGTGCCCCGTTAGTTGAACTTCACCACTGCAGCTGTGCCGGGGTTGCAGAAGTCCAGGCGGTTCTGCACAGCTGCCTCGTGGCACTGGGCAACGGGTTTCCAGTGGTGGGTGGTGCAGTTTGGTGGAGTGTGCAGGTGCTAAGGGTTATGTCTGTGTAGGGGTTTTCCATTACTGGAATGGGAGTTATAGCATCTTCTAAAAGCAGCATATGAGACTCTTTTTTTTTTTTTTTTTTTGATTTTGACAACAATAATGAAGACAAAAAATGTGCATCATTAAGTTAAATGATTTTATTGTCACATACTGTTGATGAAAATATAATGTGTAAAAAATACTAGCACTTTATGTATTAATGTTTTCTGGAAATAATATCATTGTTTAAAAAAAAAAACAATCATAGTCAGAAGTGTTGAAGGTTGACCCATTCAAGCTCCAAATGTAATATTACATTTACAAAATGATGCAAATGCAAGTGTACATTGTACTAACGTGTTCCCTTGTGGCTACAATTTAATTACAATAAAAGGAGGGAACAAATCAGTATTACTTGAATTTAACAATAACAAAGGAAGATGTTAATAAAATTTGGACACAAATTAGTCGTGGCCATAAATTCTTAATTTATGGGTATAATATCAGTTTTTTTCTTCTATGTCATGTGCAATATTCTGTAGGTACATGTTTAAATTAATATATAAATTATTTAAATAACAGTTAACAGTTTTTAAGGCTCTTCTGTAATTCTGTGGTGCTAATTATTATTATCATGTAGCATCAATATTTTGGTAAAGAGAACTATCCTTAATTATGAAACAATGATTTAGTACAGATAAGGTTATGTACTAATCTTGCATGTTTTTTAAGAAGACATTTTGCTTTTGCAAGGATGGGAACATTCTAGAAGTTTCTTTAACATTCTGGAATATTCTGTGATATTCTTGTACTTTCTAGAACATTGTGGCACTATGTCTTAAAAGTCAAAAACCATCCAACGTAGTTTTGGACGACTCAGATTTGGTACACAAAAAAGTAATGTGATTTTCATATTCAGCATTTCAAACTTCATAAAGAAAACTGACTTTCATAAAAAAAAAAAAATAGTTATAGTAAAATCATAGTATAATTGATTCTCATCAACAAAAATGCAAGAAAAAAAGTTACTTGTTTTTACCAATCTGAAGTATTTTTTTTTTTATCAAAAAGCTGGATAAAGCTTAACACTGGCCACAATTCACTGTGGAGTCTGGTGGCTGTATGTACCGGTGACCTCGGCCAGGTTAACGCTGCAGCGCAGGACCTCTTGAATGCAAAAGCATGAGGTTTTTGTGACTGCGGCGCCACTGGCCAGAGGAAAGCACTCCCGCTAGGAGCTCCGGACAAAACTAGGAGCTCTGGCGTATGTGAGTGTGTGCGTAAAACACAGACCTCAAGTGAACTTGTTAACTGGTGCCCTCTCTCTAGTACTGGTTTGTGGCGACACTTCCACTTAACCTGTTCAGCAACCTCTTTCAGACATCTGCAAAGTGCCTCTTAACCCATTAAAGCCCCACATTCCAAGGGCTTCCCCATGAGCACTGAGACCTGAAGCCCCAGTCAGAGCTTCTGCTCCTGTCATTTAGCCTTCCCAGGGACCCCACAGTCCCAGAGTAATGTGGAGAGCAATAAGCCAAAGCTGCCAAGCCGTTTGATGGATGGCACCGGTAAGAATAGCACAGCATTCCACAAGGCAGCATCCCCAGTGGATATGACTTTGGTAAATGATGGCGATTGTACATAAAGGCCTGGTCATTAGTCTTTCTCTGAACACATTAAAGGGTTGAGAAAAGAGAAGTGGCAGAATGAGAGGGTTCACCCACAACATTTTCAAGATATGCAAAGAGTTGAGGCAAGAAAGGCGGTATTCGAGTTGGAACGGCTCCAAATGATGCTATCAGTGCCTGGGACTGAAACAAAACACCTCACACAACAAAATCAGTGGCTGCATTTGGAATACAAAGGGACGCTTCAGCTTTCGGTTTCCCCCAAAAAAATCCAGTCAAGGTGTTTACATTCCAGACAGCTGGAAGGTTGTTCTGTGGTTGCATCTGTTGGAGATAGTGGCGCCCTGGTGTCCTGCCTATAGGCACGTAGTCTGGACCCCGCTGCGGTCCCAAATATTATCCCAACTTCTTCAATCGCTTTTAATGGATAGCAAAAGCTGGTTCAACTTAACAGCGGTGGAAGGTGGGGTTATTGTGGCATGAAGCTATCTGTGATCCTGACCCGCAGGGACTGCAGGCATCCGGGAATCAATAGCTGGGGTTAGTGAGCCGTGTGAGCGTGTGAAATCAGGGTAACCTCTGGCCCCTGACAACTCAAGAGCTGATCGAGACCTGTAGTTATGTGCTAACTCAGGCCCTGTGTCTAGACGTGGGGGCATTGACATAATGAAACAGGCTAACGGCGCTCAGGCACATCCAATGACTCTCAGGACAATGGCAAAAAGACAGAGCACTCTGCGTAATTCCTCCGATTCACTGAACAAAAGCAGCTTACAATGAGCAACAAGCTTCCCTCGGGCAGTAAGACACCCACAAAGAAACATGTGAGAGCTCTGAGCCTATTGTTACGCATGGAGTCAGATCTGGGCAGAGGGGCCCGCTTCTCCATAGATCAAACCCTGCAGGTAAGGATGCCATGGCACAACTGTAATGGAATCTAGAGATCTTGATTTATCTGCAGCATCAAATGGGCTAGAATACTAAGGGACTGTGTCTGGGACAAAACTTTATTAAACCCAATCTCAAATCCTTTGAAAAAGTAACTATAAAAGAGATATTGTGAGGCAAGGTGGCTCACATAAAAATGAATTGGAGAAATGATAACGTTCAATGTGGTGTACAGCTCAAAGCTGTAGTCCCGACTTACAGTTAAAAGAGCCAATCACATGGTTCCACATTATGGTTAAAAGGTATGGAATTACATTTGGTTCAATAAAAATGAACGTAACTTTATGGAACTGAACGTAACTTTTTCAGAAACTATCAAAAATATGCCATTACAAAAGAAGAAAAACACATGAAAATGAAAAAAATGAACTCAGTCGCAAAAATTTAACAGGCTCTTCAAATATGCTTCATACTTTGTTAATGTTTTTCAAAAATTCATTTTCACTAATCGTGGATTCTGAATGCATTTCCACAGATTTCGCTTACGCTTCTCAGTTTTTCGTTTGGTGTTTTGACACAAACTTCTTGTGGGGGCGGGCTTAACAGTGATCTACTCTGATTGGATAGTGAGCTATTGATGGACAGGTGCTCTCTGACCGGGAAGTACAGACGTCACTCAGTGGCGCGCACATTGGAAAGCTCTCGCAGTGATTTGTATTACTAAATATGTAGATAATATTATGTGGCCTTCGATCGTCTCAGTCTGTAAAGATGAGCTCCTGTCATTCAAGGCAGCTTGAAGTAAGCTTGTGTTACTGAATGACAACAATAACCCGCAACAAACTGTTGCACACTGTAACATGAATAAAACTTGTATCGATGTTATTGGTTACTTCAGTAACACAAGCTTACGTCAAGCTGCCTTGAAGGACAAGCGGAGGAGGAAGATGATGCCGCTCCGTGTCTCTCCTGAGAGCTCATCTTTACAGACTGAGACGATCGAAGGTCAAATATTATTTACATATTTAGTAATACAAGGCATGACGTATTGCATACAAATTACCACGAGAGCTTTTTTTTTCTTTTTCTTTTTTTATTAATGCAGAGAACAAAAACATAAAAAAGTATGAACATACATCACATAATATCAACCACAAAAAAAACAAAAACAAACAAACAAACAAACAAAAAAAAAAACATTAAAGAATAAAATAGAACTAAAGAAAAAGAGGGCCAAAATCTAAACAAAAATTACACAAAGGAGATCAAAGGCAGAGCAAATTCTAACAGTCCTTATAGCTTTCTTATTAGTAGATACTGAGATTACATTCGGATTTTTTTACATTTATTTTAGGTGAACAGAGAAGACAGGTTTACAGTTGGAGAATTTGCATTTGTGAATGTGAAATTTGTTTAGGAATTTTTTTTTATTAATAACAAAACTGATATTTTCGTTTGTGGGGTCAGAGTCATAATACCAAAATATAATGTTTTTCATATGTACTGAGAGAAGCCTGGCAAAATATTACTTGACAAACACACCAATATCATCCCAAAGTTTCTGAGTGTAGTGACATGACCAAAATAAGTGTACAGTTTCTTCAGAACTCGAATGAAAAGAGCTTGTGAAATCAATGTCAGATTTAAATCTTTGTATTGTATTGACATGAGGGTAGTAAGTGTGTATTTTCTTAAGATGTATTTTTTTAAGTTTGTCTGTGAAAAAGAATTTTTGCGGTAGAGACCAGATTTAATCACTGCGAGAGCTTTCCAATATGCGCGCCACTGAGTGACGTCTGTACTTCCCGGTCAGAGAGCACCTGTCCATCAAAAGCTCACTATCCAATCAGAGTAGATCACTGTTAAGCCCGCCCCCAAACGAAAAACTGCGAAGCGTAATCTGTGGCAATGCATTCAGAATCCACGATTAGCGAAAACGAATCTTTGAAATACATTAACAAAGAATGAAGCATATTTGAAGAGCCTGTTAAATTTGTGCGACTGGGTTCATTTTTTTCATTTTCATTTTGTTTTTCTTCTTTTGTAATGGCATATTTTTGATAGTTTCTGAAAAAGTTACGTTCAGTTTAATAAAGTTACGTTCATTTTTATTGAAGCAAATGTAATTCCATAAAAAGGAAGCAAAATTTACAATATAGATATATTCCTGTTTTATCTATTGTAAAGTTTGCTTCCTTTTAACCTTACTGTGGAACCAAGTATATATATATATATTTATACTGAGACCAAATCTTGATGTTTTTATTTTTTTTTTATATATTTTTTTTTTTCAGAGATTTTGGCTACTTGCACTCCTTTGCCCCTAATAGGGACCCGTACACTGTTCCAGTCTGAATAGCAGAGCTTCTCTATCCAAATGAGCTGCTGTGTCTCCTTTATTTCCATAGGTGATATTTGTGTATAGCACAGCTGCTCGGCGTAACACACATAAACACATCCTTTGACTATTTTCCTACAATCTCGTTTGAAGTGTACAGGAAAGCTCCCAGCCACTGTGTTTAGACGGACACAAAAGACAGTGGGTGTGAGAGACTCTGAACTGATCCTTCATCGAACTTTATATTTACACACCACTAGCATTATAAAATTATTAATGTATTAACTAACATGAATGGACAATAAGCAAAACATTCAATACAGTATTTATTAATCTTTGTTAATGTCAGTTTATGAAAATACAGTTGTTCATTGTGCATTAACTAATGTTTACAAGCACAACTTTTGATTTTAATAATGCATTAGTAATCTTTATATATATACACACACACACACACACACACACACACACACACACAACACATAGGATCAATACCACAAATAAATAAAATACTAACCCTCTAACTCTAAGTCTTTTACCTAATTAGTAAAGTATATATTTACTGTATTTAATGAAATATTAAATATAAGAATACATTTTAACTGACTTCAAATACACATTATACAGTGTCTGTCAGTAAAATTCAGTGTTCATTGGTATTAAGCTCAATTTCTGCACATTACTACCCAACACCTGATTGAAATCCAGACATCTGCCAGCCGAATGTCCTATGCATCCACGTTTCAACATGACACTGTGTGTGATGGGATCAGTCTCGCTGTGAAAGCTAACACTGCTGATTGTGGCTCAGAGCAGATGATAATACTAACACTTGACAGGATGCCATAGTCTGAGCTCAGCGGGGCTCTAAAGGCCAGAAAAGGCTCAGACGCCTAAAATAGTGTTGCTCTTGTCAGATGTGATTTGAAACTGTGTGTTCAGCTCAGACTGGTTGGAAAGAGCTTTTTCAAATACTTCTGGCAACGCTGCATCTAAGCTCACAGCACCTTTATTATGCGTGATTTTGAAAGCCTTCTGTGATGTGTTCTGTTGAACTCTGGGTCCATGAAAATGGCCACTATATGTCTATTGGTACCTTATGTTCCTTGAGAGACCGGTCTCTTTCCCCGTGCATGCAATCTGGTGTCCTCGTGGGTCCAGGAAGGGTGCGTAGAGGGACTCCTGCACTGCCAGAGCCGCGAGCTGCCAGACCCGTGGTCCGGATGTGAACTGCACCTGCAACACGGTCGTCAGGCTAGGATGCCGGCCCATTTAATCCCCTGGAAGCGCCGTGGGCCAAGGAGGACTATGCCATCCCTCACGCCTCGTACCGGAGAGGGCAGCGTCTGCGGCCACAGGACTACGCCCCTCATCTGAACCCTTCCTTCCCGAACACTGCCCCACCTTCACTATCCCCGCAACATGATGAGGACACCAAATCCTCTGTTTATTTTGACCACTATTTCGGCTGAAATGGGTAGTGCTGTCCAAATTCAAATGATTGTTTCTCCTGTCCCCTTCTCTTCAGACTTGATGCTCACACGGGTTGCCAGATTGAGGACATGCAACAGGATTGAGCACAACTGACAAGCCTTTCACTGTAAGTTGATTTATCCACATCTGGTCACAGAACTTTTTAGGCCGCGTAGAATCTGCGATCTCTGACTCAGTTCGTTTGCTGGCTTCCATGGCTCTAATACACTGTGTTTTACACCATCTGGCAACCCAGGGTATCAAAATACTATTGGGTAAACTGGCAGTGGGTGGAATCACACAGACCAAAACAAAAACAGACATTCCGACACTGAACGCACATTTCAAAGTAAAATAATTGACTGTAGCAGTGATTTTCTGAGAAACAAGTATGTGAACTTAGCATGTTTCCTAAATATCTGCTAATGTATAATGGCATTTTTATGTTTAACTACAGTCAAAAAATAATAATAACATACAGCACATACAGCAAAAAAATTAAAATAAAAAAATAAATAAATTGCCAGTTTTACGTCATAATTAGGAAAATAAAGTCACAATTGTGAGACATAAAGTCAAAATTAATAGACATACAAGCGCCATTTCAAGAAAAAAAGTTATTATGGTAAACAATAACTTTGCAAAATATAAAGTCACGTAGATATAAATTTTAGTTTGTGTATATATATGTATGTATGTATATATACATGTATATATATAAAATATAAAACACTTACATGAGCTTCCACCTTCTACTATGGTCTCTCAAACAAAAAAGTGGAAAAACAAAACAAATTGAAACAAAAATAAAAAGTTTGACCTGGTTTTGGCATCACAGGTTGGCTTGTTTGTCTCTGTAGAAACTGATAGTGTGCAATCATCAAATTAACCACTCATAAACATGCTAATTTGAGATGTCATGCACCTGCAGCAATTAAGACTCGTGGCACTGTTTCATCTTACGAAGACCAGTTTGCAGAGTGGCTTTGCAATGCCAAACAATATTTTGGTGATGAGGAACAAGAAGAAAGTGGCCTGCCTTTGGCTGCAGATTTATCTACTGCGGAGGTACGTTTATACTCTCACAAGGGAAGAGAAAAAGGACACACATACTGGATTAGGGGAGGTTCTGCCCAGTCTAATATCAGCTCCACCATCTGTGACTGGTCAATTTCATATTGATTCAATCAGCATGCCTTGCTTTAAACATTTAATATAAAAAAGGGATCCACAGTGTGCTTCTGAGGGCACGATGGAAAGCTGCAGTATCCCCGGCCCTCTGGTTCTGAGGATATACTTTTCTCAGAGGTCCTTAGATAGGAATGATTGAAGCCTTATAACAAAAAGAGATGAAAAAATACACACACACACACACACACACACATATATATATATATATTATCGGGTTTGCAAAGGCATCTGCAACAAAATAAGAAATTCATGAGAGACCGTTTTCAATGTCAAGCAGGACGTAATTTGCCATGCAATTTGAAGAAACGTGGCTTAAAAAAGTAGACAGAGGGAGGGGGAAAAAGGAATGAGAAGGAGAAAGAAGACAGCTTGAGAGCCACAAATATGTTGCAAAGATGTATTCAACAATTACCAAACCAAATAAGCCCTTTCTCAACATGCTTTGTGAGGCACGCTGGGTCTGTATAACATTAAACATGTAGCTTCAGCAGGCCTTTGTCTGCATTGCACAAGCACATTTGCTTAATTAACTGCAGTGGTATTAGTCTACAGCATTATTTTCCATCTTAACTGCTGCTCTAGGGGTCCATATTACCCAGATTTAGAGGCACATTCATTTTTTTTGGCTCCAGAAAGAGAAAGCAAAAACAATGTGAGCTTCCATGCAGTTATTTCAGTATTATTTTGTGCCAAGAGATCTGCAACAACTGCATATGGCAAGAATCCCTGTACCCCATATGATTAACTCAGAATTAGACATTGAACAGACATTAAAGTTTCATGCAGCTCATGTGAAATGAGATCTGCTGACAATACGAATATCCTGAAAAGCACATTCACTTGAGATGTAGGACAAGACATCTCGTTTCTTAATGCAGAAGCAAGACACACTGCAAATGCCCCATCCTGCTCTAGTTTATTTCCCAGATGTGCACCCTGTGCCCTGTGTGTGAGTGTCCTGGTGGCCTTGACATGCAGGATGAAAATGTTTGCCTGAAGCCACCTGGTTCTCATCAGCACTGGTGTCCCAACGGAGCTTCTCATCTTGACCTGTCCAATACCTTCCCACAGGACCCCGTCCCACACGTAGAGATGCAGAAAGACCAGTGTGAAGAAATGACGTCAACTGACAAGGAGTAATGAATAACATGAAAGCTCCGCACATCCTCCCTTTTAACATATATATATTTAATTAAATTCATGGATCAGTGACGCAACTCTTTATTTATTTATTTATTTATTTATTTGCTTGTTTGTTTGTTTAGGTCTGGATCTATTCATACTTTAAAAAAACAACAACATTTAAAATCCAATTTATATGCAATAACTTGATGCATGTCCTAATTTTAGATTTTTTTAAATTTCAGAATTAAATTTCATTTTTTAGATTATTTTTATATTCTATTTTTTAAATTCTGTTTTATATTTTATAGTCATAAATGTCAGGATGATACTGTTCTGATATGATAGTGAAGAAAAAACTCATCCCTGTTGCTTATTTCTTGGCAAAAACTAAATATTTTAACAAAACTAATTCAATCCTTATTAAACAAAAAAACTTTTATCCATCAAATCAAAGACAAAATGCCAAAATGTTATTTATGAATACAGAATTGATGATGTTTAAAAGTGTTACCTTGAAAAATATGTTTAAAAACATAAATTTATTATTAAGCCATTTTTTTATAATAATTCTTTATAATAGACACTTTTATTGGTCAATGAACCTCGTAACAACAAAAACAAATGTTACAATAGTACATGTACATACCTATTTCCAAGTCACTCACTGCCAACACTGAGATGGTTTGTGGGGAAAAGTTTAACAAATGTCTTACACTTTTCAAACATTGCTCTTTTGTTTAGCTATCGTTTATAAAATCCCACTTTAGCTCAACAAAGTGGCTGGGGGTTATGTTCAGCTTTCTGTCCGAAATAACATTTCATCAACAATTATCCCCACTAAGCTTGCCACTGCCAAATTAGGACCAAAGATTAGTGATTACAATAAGACGGAGGATTTGCAATTGTGCACGCTATGTGTACCCGTAACGGGATGTTTTGGTATTTGCCAATTAGACACTAGGGGTAGGGATGACTTCAATTGCTGCTCTTTATGAAAGGAAACAAGTCTCGCCACACTAGATCAGCAGTTTGCCAATCATCTCCATTTTTTAGACTCTTCTCAACCCCTGGACTGCAGAGCTCACAAGTAATTCCACACTGATAAACTAACAAAATGTACTAACATAACAATACAGTTCACTCATTTTTCCAGATCACATTGCTCCATTATGTTTAGGAAAATCCCATTATATGAGCTTGAGCTTTGCCAGAGACACACTCATTGTAGACTGCTGGGCAAAAGCTGAACAAAAGACCAATCTGAGAGCAGGATGACTGGAAAATCTGAAAAACTTGATATGAGAATAGCAGTAGGCAACTACAGTTGCCCTGGCTTCTTCCATGAATTAGAGACTGACGAGCTTCAAAAATGGTAAAGAAATGCAGATATAGTTCTGCTAATACGCTTTGACTTTCTAAAGATATAACCCCCCTGATGTCTGGATGGGACCATTGTAATTGGCTGGGTTCTTCTGAGGTTTACCAGAAGGGCTTTAACTGGAGTTCTCTAAAGCTCTGGACCATGACCAGTGGTCTTTTCTAACAGACTCTCTGAGGAGCTCCTACTGCTTTTCATACGTGTATGATCTTAAAAAAACTTGGCTGAGACAAGTGAAGCTTCAGCCTCCTTATGGGAAAGAAGCACCTGACAGCAAGATTATTGGAAAACCTGGAGGATGATGGGAAAGCCATGCCAAATAGTAAAATATGTTTTATAACCGTCTCCTTTTTTTTGGACATGGTAGCTTTGAACTGGACAGGGTGTAAGGTGAAATAAATCATCGCACTATGGCTCATCCTTTGTAATTTGGCACCACAGCATATTAAAAAGCATCCCAAACGGAGGACTCAAACACCGGACTCTTTAAAATGTCCTGCGTGAGTTATAGCTCCCAAACACCAAGAAACACAGGAAAGCCTGTCTGCTTTTACTCAGACTCTATGTTTCAGTCAAGTTTGTTTTCAATAAAATCAACAACATGGCTGCTTTATGGCACTGACAACACCACCTCCACAGCCTCTGATGTGTCAGAGCTGACTTTCTACTTGCCAGAACATCAAAAGCCCTGAAACAGGATCATGCCTGAATAATTATGTCTTTTTATAGCCTTGAAATGAGTCCCTGCTCCACTGCTGATAGTCAATAGGGGGCTTGTACTGACAATGTATATCTTTATATAATTGAAGCTCTTCACCACATGTTTGTTCTCCTTTCACTAAAGGGACAGTCTTTGGTGTCAACTGGGGCTCATGCAACATCTGTGAGCAATTACATCTGCCCAATCCAGCAGGCAGGTTAATTAAGATGCGACAGGTAATCAAGCTGCCGGAAGCCAATTAGAGCTGCATGATCTGGGCAGCTGTCTATGCTCACACTACTAGGCCTTTATCTTTCAAAGAGATCAATTGTTTGATCAAGATTGAGTTGAACCTCAATATCATGTGTGCACATCACCAGATTGGCTTCCCATCACATGTAAAGGGTGACATTATGGGATGGAATGTTGCTAAGAAAGTGCTAAGATGGCAGAACGGTGGCAGGGAAAAAGCGTGCATGCATCTGCGAGTCATCCCCCGTGGCCACTTGGCTCACTCACAATCAAAAGTCTGAATAGAAATCCAATGGGATGTCTGCCCATGCTCCCAAAAGATTTATGCTGACAGAACATTTGAATATGCAGTGACCCGGAGGCATGCAAGTGACTGAAAGGGGTCCGATTAACAGGTGAGGAGAGGGGTGAATGGGAGGTAGGGAGATAATGTTGATGTCACATGCAGGAATTCTCAATGCCATTCAAAACTCTGTGGGGAAAATATGAAACAAAAGAAAGAGTAGACCATTAAATTACAGGAGCATCTATTTATTTGACCCCCCCAAAATTTATGAATATTATTCTTCAGTGCAGATATTTGGTGCCAAGACACTAACAGATCCGAAACCAATAAGATATATACTTTTTTCTTATTATTGATAATTACTGTTAATTCATACAGTAGCAAAAATACTAGTACTTTAGTAATAGTCAATAATAGAGCAATAGCAGTACCTGTCTTCTTTCAGTACTAGTAGTAGCTATAATATAATATAATATCATATAATGTAATGTAATATAATATAATATAAAGAAGACTACTATTGTTAATTTGATGTATTATATTTTATATGAACTCTTTCCCCACCATTAACAGAATTTTCTGTCATTTACGAGACAACGCTTCCCCTCCATTGATGGAATTTTCCAGCTTTCCATGTGTTCACTGTTATATGGTAGGATGTGCTTTTACACATCTTCTGAAAAAGTACTGAACGTCTGGATCAAAGCATGGCAAAGAAGCAGAAACAAGTGATCATGTATGTAAGCAGATGCATCATCAAGCATTAAACAGCATATAAATCAAAACTAAGCCTTAACCTAATGTTAGTGAATGAAATGTCAACTCAGAAAGTGGTTTAGGACTGTAAAGCTTTAGGGGTGTTGAGTTATCTACAAAAATGTTACTTTTGTATGAATCTTGCCCACATTCAAGTGTTGATAAAAACAGAATGCATGAAGCTAGCATAAAACGGCTTTTGTGTTTTAAAAGCAGAGTGTCTGTTCTTTCTTTTGACATATTTTGATATACATGTCCAGGTATTCATACAACAAAATATTCTGGGGACCATGACCACTTAAAAAAAAAATGCTGACAGAAAAAGAGTTAATTAAAATTATAAATTTGCATTAATTTTTCACTTTAAAAGATAAAGTTAAAAGGTATGCGCAAAAAAAAAAAAAAAAAAAAAAAAAAAAAAAAAAAAATCTGCTTATGGAACTGCATATTGTGAAATATCACTGGTATTGCTACTGACTACTGAAACACTAGTTCAAACACATGCAATAACCACCAAGCCACAGCTCTGATAATATCAATCAATCAATCAATCCATAAAGCCTTATATAACACAAAAGGGAAGGGATGGGAAAACAGCTTAAATTGGGAGACTGTGGAATGTTGGTCTTTAAGCGCTTTGATCCAAAAGAATTGGATGAGGCTGTAGGGATTTGTGTAGTCTTTAGAGCACTGGATTACAAAAAGCTATCTGCAGGAACCCTTTACATGATAGTGTGTGGCCAACAGAGTAACAGCCTGCGGTGTAGTATGTACCTTGCCACCTTGTCCTGGTCTCCAACTAATGGCACAGAGGTCCTGGATTAGATTTACTCAAGTAATCTTTATAAATTTATAAAGGAGATTACGCCAGCCTCCCCCAACCCCTGTTTATCAGAAAGGCTCAGACGCCAAGTCTCAATCTCTTCTCTCTGTGGACTACCTGGCGGAGGTCTGGCACCATTCCTCGGCTCGTGGCAGTCACCCCAGGGGGCAGAAAACTGAGTAGCAAAACAAGCTGTCCAATCCGAGCAAAGTGCTCTATAAGCATGCTAGTCAAGGTTCATTAAAGGAATACATTAGTCCTTTTAGAGAACAACATTGCAAGGCAAAGCCTGTCAATCTGAAGGAGCCTGATTGTAAAGCAAGCTTTGATTGGTCTGTTTTCAGTGTGAGAAAGTGCAGAAGTGTTTCTTAGCAAATTGGAGTCTGGAGAGGCAGGCAGACACGGAGGTCTAATGCATGAATCACATCATTTGATGACTTCTCCTTCCTGGATATTTTCCTATGCACGTACGTTCGGTGGATCCTCCAATGCTATGCTTTTTTTAATACCGGAAGGATGTGATGAGCTGGCAGGAAAGGCCTGTCCCTTTGGCATACAGCACTGAGAGCGGTCTGGCAATAAAGACTGCACACTGAGACCACTAACTCAAAGAACAAGGTGGTTAGGATCAGTAACCACATTGAGGATATTGTATTTACTTGCTCTCAGATGCATCACACTCATTAAGCTTGCATTCAGTTTGGTTGATATGAAGCAAGATGCACACAACTGTGAACTAAACAATATGGTGACTACAACCATCTGCCAGGAAAACAAGTGTGTGAAACGTGATAATTTGAAATTTCCATTCCAAACAAGCCAAGTGGCAAGACTTTATCAAGATGCTGACATCAAAGAGCCACATTTGCTGCACAATCTGATGCACATAGTGCAGTATTAATGACCTGTAAATTATGCAAACATAGTAGCAAACAAATGGAGAGCCTCATTAGCACAGCTAATTGTCCCAAATGGAAATTTCCATGCCTTTACTCCATAGAAGTCTTATTTGTCTCTGAGTAAGGGGTAGAAGTGGAGCACCAGATTGATTTTTTCATAAAAAAATAATTCCTTTGATGGCGCAACTGGGGATTTTTCTGAAGATGCACAATTGATGTAAAAGTTTTAGTTAAATCTGAGCGGTGGAGTGCGAATCAACTTCGTAGCTTGCTCGAGTTTCCTGCTCCTCACGCTGAACTGAACTCCTGTTGAGACTTTCACTGAACTCCCTTCAGGAAAGTGTGGCTGCTTTCCCTTCCTTCCATGCTGTTTGAATTAGAGCTGACGTCAGCACATCTCTGGGCTCTCCTCCTGCTCATTAGGCCAGTGCTAAAGGTAAATACATCCATTTATATGAGAAAGGTGCCTTCAGTTCATCAGCCAAAGTCTAAATACACCCTACGATTATGCAGAGCCAACACCTCAAGTCTTGCCACCCAATTAAACAAAAAGTATTCAGCGACTACTCAAACAAGTACAATAATATTGTCTCGATGATAATTAATGAGCACAAGCTCATGGAATCATTATTTATCATCCTGACCAAAGTTTTTTTTTTTTTTTTTATTTGATTAGAGCTCTTGAATCATGGTTCAACGCCTGCTTTGTGTTTGAGAACTGAAGTTTAGGAATGTTCTACCACTGGGGAACTCATCAGAAGTAGCAAATCGCTGATCGGCTATCTGATTGTCTTACAGACCAGAACGGGAGGTTTTCATAAAGCTGGAAGTGACAGAGGAGGAATTGGAAAAGCCCCTGTGACAGCTGCCGGAAACACTGCCAGAGGATGGAGACTGGTTTTGATGAGTGGCCCTCTGGGCTTCAAAACCACAGCTAGGCATTGGGCGAACAGGCAAATTCGAGAGATCGCCAGGTGAATGACACGATCTAGTGCTTTAATCATCTTTGTTTGCTTACCTTTTTTGAGAAAACGTCAGGCCTGTTATTAAATGATGGGATTTCACAATGGAATCGGTGAACAATTCCTTTTGTTGACATTTGCGTGATGTGTATATCACAGCGTGTTGCACAACCAAACACTCACCTTCAATGCAAGTGTACCACACAAAGAGTGCTGTAAACATAGCAGGATATGGGCAATTTCACCAGGACAGTAAATAAGTACTGACAGAGTTTTGCAGCAGCAATCTAGTGTTTCAATCAAGTGGAAGTTGAAATGCAACAAGAGGTGAGGGGCTTGTAATAGCAGGGCTTGAATGAACATAGTACATTATTAATTTAAAGCTGTTTACACAGAGACGCTCAATGTTTGCACAAGGCCTATCTAACAATTAATAAATCTGATTCAGGGCTTTCAGAAGGGAGGGGGTGGGCAGTAGAGAGGTTGGCAGGGAGTAGTTTGTTCAATGATGAAATGTAATAAGCCCCAGCTTTTAAAGTCCACTGGTAATCACCTCTGAGAAAAACTCCTAAACACGAGGCCTGTTAGTTGCCATGTTTCTATGGCCTGTCTGCCTAAGAAGTCTAGCGTTATCAAGGCTGTGTTTTGTAGTCTTGCAAAGTTCAACCCACCCAGATTCTAATCAAGACTATGAACTAGTTGTATGTTAAATAGCAGGCCCTGTTATTCTGATACACTCATGCCCTTGTCATGTCTTTGGCTTCATTCAGCTTGTAAAACTGATTTGATAGAGATTATCCGGTAAAGAAAGTGTGCATTGTGCAAACATAGGGGTCTCCAGCCCATAAATCACTTTAACAGGCTTCCATCATGAACTCAGAGCAACCGTGTTGGGCTCTCTCTTTTGTCAAGCTGCTCCCCAACACCTGCTCCTAATCACCATCAAAAGAATAACTTAGATGTGGCGACATGTTAATATTTAGTAATATAGCACTCCGTCTCACAGCAGACGTATTGCTAGGGTTGGGAAATAAGGTATTTGATGGATGTTGATGAATTCATCAGTTACACTTTACCAAGAGAAAGCAGAGAATAAGTCTCACTCTCAAAGCGTCATCTTTGACCCTTCTTACAGTGAGATGGACAAGCCAATCAGGAATGACTGTGAATGAGAAGGCCAGTGGTGTGATTCAAAACGAATAACAACAAGGAAGGCAATTTAGATTGGTGAATGGTGAGGTTTTCATCAAAACCATCAAAAGAATTCCAAGAAGGGATAAATTAAGGCATTTGGGGGAATATGCAAATCTATAAACCCACCACTAAGTGCAGCACTTTAAACTATTGCAACCCTAAACTGAAAGAAATGCAAGAAGAATTGTTATTATTTTTTTTTATCTTTTTCTAGCTAAAAACTGTGTCTAATCCCGACTGGATGTAGCCAGAAAGACAGCCAAAGCAGGATTTAATTATTTGCAACACATTGAAAAGCTTCATTAAAATGTGAGAGGGCACTGCAAAATAACAAACCCTCCAAAGGAAACAGATCTGGGCCTCCACCCTATCATATCAAAGTCTTTGTAGCACTTTTCCACTGAGAGGTTCATAATGAGCGGCGTCATTGTTTCTAAACTGCTCAATGTTTCCACAAGACCTCAGCGTGTCCAAAATCTGTTATCTTTTTTAATTCCACGCATCACATGCCATTGTTTAAACATGATGATGTTCAAGAGGCAAAACAGAGATTAAACAAAAGGGTGGTGGTCTTGGCGGGAGGGAAGGAGGGCTCGTGGAGGATTAGTATAGGCGGTGTTTGAATGTGCTTCAACCTAACCCACAGATGTTCTGTATTGTACAAGAAATGAGAACCACCTGCTCAATCAAAATGCATGAGTGCTTTGCTTTTCAATTCCCCCTTGAAATATTTGGATAATTTCTTTTATGTCTGAAATAAAGCAGCGAGAACTTTCTGATGGTTTTTGAAGTACGTCTCTTTTAGTCAAGAAATGGATTGCTGATCAACCTGGTCTGCATTAGTTCCAGTCATTTTGAAACGATCGCAGTGCATTATCCACGCCAGGCTACCTCTGATGACCATTGCAGAATCAGAAAGGGAGGATCCGGGTAGAAAGTGACAGTCAACATGCCAGAGCAGTCCAATTCAACGAGACCTGTTTACCTACAATGTAATTTAGCGCAATTCAGCGTGAAGGTGGATAAATCGGGGCTTGATTGCTTTTTAAGTGTGACAAACGGAGATAGAATTATATTTGCTCGGCATCAAGGTACAATAGGAAAGGTTAAAGGGGTACGGAGAGATGCAGGATGCTGCCCTCCATCAAAAGCAGGACTGATATGACCTGTCATATGCATTTATCTAGGAAACATCTGGACCCCAGCTGTCGAAGACCATATATCGGTCCTATTGAGTGTGCCTGCACAAAAGAACACCCCCTGAGGTGGAGAAAGAGAGATGGGCAGGGCTTCAGAGTCTGGGATTGGCCAGCTTGAGTTATCAGAAGTGACAGGGCCAGCAAACCTCCAAGCTCTCTCAATTAAGCACGAGGTGGGATCAGAGCTCTCAGTTTCTCACTCTGGGCACTGGATCAGGGAGATAAGACTGTACAGTAGCCAATGTAGCAGACTACGGAAAAGAGACAGAGACAGTTACAGAAGAATCAATTGAACAACAGATATTTACTGCATCACTTAATTTGTAAGTCTTGAGTATAACTAATTACATTTTGTCAAGTGAAGTGAACATCAACAGATATCCCCTGTTCAATGAGTAGGGCCCCTGTGAATTGGAGCGCAGCATGTTAAAACCCTCTTCCTGAGTGTTAGGATGACAAATGATAAAGTTAGTGGAAGGCACTGTAACTGCTCTTAGAAATGAGAGTACTACAGGGTGAAAAGGAACAAAGCTGTGAATGAAGGCATTAGTTTACCATCTTCATCACAGTCCCTTTAATGTGACCCTTGGGGCACCACATAGTTTGGGAACGTGTTGTTTTAGGCAGAGTTCCCAAACACGTTACTCTCCATACATGTTAAGTGTCGTAAAGTCTCTATTAAGGGGTAACAAAGAACTTTTCGTGCTCTAAAGCTATCCACACTTATAATATACTCATGATAATCCATGGGCTCATGTGAAACACAACAGCTGAGTGCTCTGGGTGAGGAAAGGACAACTGACACATAGGGTCTGATGAATGTTTTAAGTATAATACTTAAGGGAGTGAAGATCCTGCAGGTCAAATATTTCAACTGTAATTCACTTCAAATATACATCTAGTAGAATTTCACCACCAAATGAATGGTTTCTTTCAACACATACTGTACAATGCAGCTGTTTCCAATAAAATCAACACCTAAACGTTTGGTTTAGCATTAAGACTTCCTTTGGATTAACTTTCTCAGTGATGGGATTCAGAAACTCAAAATGAATTAAAGTAGAAAAAACAACAGACAATATCTAATCTGAGTTGGCTTCTTTGTCGATAATCAAGCTACTTGGAAGAATTGCTCTTCTTAAAAGAGCATAAAAACTCGTAAAATCCAAGTAATACTCATTCTTTTGATATCCGCCTCACAGATGCAGATTGTAAACACCACCATATGCGTCAACTGCAAAAAAAAAAAGTGTCATTAACCTTACTCATATTTTTTTAATTTTTTGCGCCTTCTTTGATATGTCGTCAACCAGACTCAGTGGCAACATTGAAACAAGAGCTTGTAAAAAGCAAATAAAATTCAAAGAGACTAAAGCTCCCCAGTGTCCCTTCCCTTCCTACTGTTGTGTGAATAAGTGAGGAGTCTGGACGGGGCCCTGCTTTTAACACAACACATTCAGATCAAAGGCCACAAAAGAGCAGCTGTGAGTTTCCTTAACCCTGAGCGCTCAGGCCTGACCCATCTACATTGACAAGGGACTCATCTATCCGATCTGGGAATGAGATGCCTCCTGGAAGAGCATCTGAAACCTTCACCCTTGAGGTCAATGGTCAAAAGCACTTTCAAGCAATCAATGCCAGTCTCCGTTTGCGGGAGTTTCACTTTGGCACGTTCAATCAAGCCTGTCTGGATGGAATTAGATGGCATGGGATTGCAGGAAACACGTTGGGGTTTGTGTCCAGATCGATTAAACCATGGTCAAAGGAGGCGTTTGACAAAATAAAGTGGCTCCGATCTGTGCACTATAATCTGGCAAGCGCAAACACCTTCATTCAGGTGGGGCGCTACCTCTGGGTGGTCCTCTACTTCACCTAAATTCCATCGCTGTTGCCTCAGGTGCTATAGTGAGTTACTTTAGTAAGAAATGCCAGATATTAGCACCCAGCTCCCATTATTTTGTAAATTATTACCCCATAAAAGTAGGTACCCAGTCACAGCTGAAAGCGAACATTTGTTTTCGACTACATTTTAGGGGCCATATGTTTCTCATTCGTTGATACACACTCAAGAGCATTTCAACATTAAAAAAAAAAATCCCAACACAAATATTTCATCACGAACCTGGCATGTTTTGCAACAGACCTGGAACAGTGACTAATGTCAGCATACCAGAGAAAACCTCACACAACACACAGAGCCCAAAGGAGTGAAAAAAAGCGAAAGAAAGAAAAATGGAACCATCCGTTGAAAATTTTGAATTACATATCCATTTTACAGAGAGTGGTCCCGCTAGGCTTACCGGAGGGCCATTCAGGCGAGAGCCATTTCTGGCCAGTCGTGCTGTGAGAATGGGGCTCTGTATCGCTCGCGGAAATAGACTGTCTCTGTCTTTACTCTCACACCTAACAAATCAGCCGCTCTTGGAGGTTTATCCCAGTTCTCTTCTGACCGCGGTTCAGATGTGGCGTCGTGGGCAGGATTTAGGGAGGTCAGACACTCAGCCACAGCACGGTGTGAACAAGCGGCAGCTGCTGTGACGTGAGTGATGCTGGGAGCTTCTGGACAAGGTGTTTAGGACTCAGTGTCACCTGCTCTCACACACAACGTCTGCAAAAGAAACATTAAGCCATGTGCTCGCTGTGCTGAAAGGGGATTTCAGGACTGTGAGTAAGGTAGACACTGTCTCCATTTGATACATACAACACAGATGAACTTCACAGACTGACATACAAATATATTCAATCTGGTTTGTGGGTAAGATCCAACTGACCTCCCCCACCCCCCACCCCCGGCATGTTTACAGGAATGGAAATAAACACCACATAATTGAGCAACCATAGTTTATGTGTCCAAATAAGTCACAGATTTTCTTCATTTTACAGTATCATTTCCATGGTATGAGCTGCATGGAGAAAGTGGAAAGGAAATTTGGACCATTCTTGCTTTTTCCTATGACCTCTCGAAAGATCAATATGTTTAATTACAGATTACAAATGCAAAAGAAAGAGCTGCTTGCTTTTTTTCTTGTGCAAACACCTGGCAATTAAATTTGCTAGTATCTTTTCTTAAATTACTCTCGGGATTCGTCTAAGTCTCATTAAGCCTGGCCGGGGTAAAAAGCGGGGACTGAACTATTAAAAACCCACTCACCATGCAGAATAAAAGTGGCAAGTGGCACAGCCAAGTAATTATCACAACAATAATAATCTGCTTAATACTCCATGCAATGAAAGGAGATGAATCAATTTCCATGTCTTATCTCCTTATTAAGAGATAAAAGATGCAGGAAGCATTAGCCATGTAGAGGCTGGGCCGGAGTGATTAGCAGGGATTTAATGGGAGCCGTGGAGAGTAAGGGAACCACATACTTCCAAGAACAACTGATTAAGGTTATTAAAATTCTAATTAAGAGGGGGATGTTGCCACACAGGACGATTCCGGTTGATTCGCTTTAGACCGTGTTTTGATGGGTTCACCAAGCTTCCTGTTCCCCTGCATCTGGAAAGCTAATTATTTAAACCAAGCTGTCATTAAAAGCATGTTTGCTTGTCAAAAACAGGTGATCAGCAGGTCTCTGAGGTGCACTGACACACAGAGACAGACAGCACCTCTGTTGCTGTAATCGAGTTGGCTCATAAAACATCTAAGAGGTGGTCACGCAGCAGAAACAGGGGACATGGGAAGTAAAGTGATGCTCCAGAGGCAAAATAGGGGAATGGGATGTAACCGGGGTCGCTGATGGGATGTGGCTGTTAACTGTCAGGCAGTCGGCAGCTACTATGTGATTGAATCCACAAACTATCTAAGCTGTGTGTGTGACCGCAGTGTCAAACAATTTCAACACATCTCATAATCAGTCTGCCTGCACATGAGCGGCAGAGGCAGATGACTGAGCGTGCTCAATTTATCAGCCTGTAAAGCTGTAATGCTAAAGCTAAAACAGCCGTATAAGCAGTTCTCTACAGAGCTCCAGCTAATACTTTTTTAAACTGCATTTGTCACACTTAACAAGCTATAGCAAAAATATACCTCTTTCACTGATCTATCAAGTAGTTTAGAGGCCACAATACAAAATATTTGACCAATCAGAAGAAACTATTCTAGAGAAGCACCAAGAACAGACCATTAGCAGCGTCCAGCTATGTTTGTTCTCATGGGTGCAAATACCAGAGGGGGCCCGCTAGTGACAGGTCGCCCAGTGACGCTCAGCAATGCCTGCGTTTGGGCTGAGAGGTCAAAGGTCACCCGGCTGACTCACAGGCGTTCGTCAGGCAGCCGTCAGCACAGCTTCAAAGCTCCTCCTGCTCTATTATCTCCCTGTGTCAGTCAAGTGTCCGTTTCAGCCGTTCTCATTAAGCCAAAAAGCTGATTTACTCATGGTATAAAAACAGAGAAACCGATTTATCTCTGCTTATAGTCTGGATGCTCTAACACAGATCTGAACCTGCTGGAGAAACAAAATGAAACTCCAAAATAAATATCAGATCATAGATCAACTGATTCAAGGCTTATAATTTAATGAATCTCATGAAAATGTGTCTGGACCAAATTTCAACCCCCCCAAAAATAAAAAAATTAAAATAAAATAAAATAAAATACATAAAAAACCCATTAAAAAAAACGATACATTTATATAAAATAAATAATAATTATATTTTATATCTGAATAATAATAGCAACAATGTCATTAACAATGACAACAGTAATTTAAAATAAAGATTTTTTGTTGGTGTAAAGGAGAGCAAACTGTAATTATCATAAAACCAAATATCATAATACATAAAAATCATAATGGTATTAAAATAGGGGACACAAAATGGGAAAATGGCCGCAACCTTTCCTTTTGTTTTAGAAATATAAGAATACAATTTCCTATTTCTCTCTTTTAATTTTGACCTAGCCATGTTCTTAAAGGTTATGTGAGATTTACCCACTTACAGATTGCATAATTAATTCAATGAAATTCATACTCAATTCTCATATACTGTATACTGTATCACAACTCAGACTGTGTTATAGGAACCTAAGCCTTTGAATGCATTAAATGTATTCAGCTTCAACTATTTGCAGGAGGTATTCAGTATATTAAAAGTGGTAATCATTCCAGACCCTGCATCTAGGCCAACACATCCATCTGTCAATGTAACGAGTGCGAGAAAGAAATCATCAGGCAGATGTCAATGAGAAAGTATCTAGTGTACGCATGCTGGCACCTAAACAAAGAACAATCCCGCCAATCCTCCACACTCATGCATTTGTGCACACAAAGCCTCCAGAGATCACAGCAAAACTTGATTACTATATTACACAAAACCATGCAGCATGAGCCCGGTAGACATAATTCCATCAAAAAGATTTACTAAATGTTTAAAGACATGTATTGTCTGCAAAACACAGACTGTTGTCAAACTACACAACCTCTGGAATTTTATTTTGAGTGAATCAGCTGTCTTTTACTGGTAATAAAGCAAGCCTGATACGAGAAAGGTCTTCTCATCAGCCAAGTTTTACACTCAAGGCTTTTACAGCAGCCCTACGAGAACTGTTGATCTCATCTCGAAGATATCAGTCGATTCATACAGATCTGTGGAACATCTGCACTCTATTGTGAAGTTCAAAAGACTGACGCTCACATACATGCTTTATGTCCTTAATAAAGCTGAAGATATTACAGCTGGCTAATGATTGACTGCTATCCCTGGTCAACAGCAGGAATTCAACAGAAGAATAACAAGAGGAAGTTCTTTACTATTTTTCTCATCTCACTGGCTCCCTTTAAAGGTTATACCAGACAAATCAAACATTTATCACATGTATTTATCACTTCTTTATTCCAGATGGAGATATTATCACATCTCTCTGATTTAGAGCTCTCATGTAATTAAGTAATGTATTTGTAGCATGTCTCTCCAAGACCAAAGTGCCGTGGAAACAAGCCAAGCCAGTGAAATAGACAATCTGTTGAGACAGACAATGTGAATACACATTTGTGTTTGTGAAAGAGACTGTAAAAAACCTTGAAACTCAGTTTAGTGTCCTGAAATAGGGAAACGCATTTGAAATAGATGTTTACGCCAGGGTTTTGATGCGACTCACTCTGGCTCTCTGCAGATTGGGAGTAAATATGACCACTTGACTATGGCCCATCTATTGCGTACTTCTGTGAAGGAGTTCCATCTGTGCATCTAGTCTCATCAAGAGAGTAGAAAACCCTTCCAGCACAGACTCTTGACTGCTATCTCACCACAGAAGAAAATAAATGTGTTGAATCTGAGAATAAAATAAATATAATAGTCACTGCTAGATGATAAGGCTGAATAATAACAAATGCTGACCATATTCTGGCATACATAGTGCCACCTGATGTTTGCTGAAAGTTAAAGGGACAGTTCAGCCAGAAATAAAAATTATGATGTTATTTATTCACTCATTCGAAACCCATGTGCTGTTACAAGTCTGTATATAATCTGAGCATAATCATGAACAGGATTTCAGCAGAGGGAAAAATTATCACTAATTTACATTATAAATTTTGGCTCTTTCCCCACACAAATCTTTTGCATAACTTCAAAAGACTTGGAACACAGTGCAAAAGTTTAATGACATCAATAATAATAATAATAATAATTATTATTATTATTAATATTATCAGATAGAGCAGTGGTTCCCAAACTTTTTGCAGCAGCAACCCCTTTCTAACCCTGTAACACCTTACTCTGGTTAAACTTCACATTTTTAATTGCAATAACTAAATACAACTATTACTGTAATAAAAAACATATCTGTTATAAATACAAAAGATACTACGATTTTTTGACAGTTTTTTTACTCTCAAATGCATCTAGTCTAGTCTTTGTCGATGTTTTGTTTTCAATACATCTCTGTTCATTATCATCTGAGTCTGTTTGATCGGGTTTTTCAATAGCCTATATTCAGCGCCGTGGTCGGTGCACATCTCCACAGAAGAGGCCGATGTAATGGCTCATTCCTGTCCCCTTGATTTCTTTGAAGTGCCCATTTTTAACCAGTGTCCATTTTGATGAATGTAGTAGTGAAAAAAATAAATGAACGAATTATCAGTTAGCGCCTAATATGAAAAGGGTGGGGCTATTGTTGAAACTTGTAAAATGAATTAAAATCATGAGTAATTTATAGCTTGTAATGTAATGTGAAAATTTCTAATAAAATAATTCGCATGTGAAGTTTACCTCAGTTAAATACGTAAAAATAATAAAGAGACAGTCTTTTCCCCCGCCATTACAAACATTCTCTCGCGCACCCCCGATGGTCAGTCTGGTGCGCGCACCCCAGTTTGGGAACCACTGAGATAGAGGAAACTGGACAAAAAGGTTACAGGTTCAAACATATCACTGCTGTGCCCTTGAGCAAGGTGAAATCCCAGTGAAAAAATAATAATAAATAAATTAAATAAATGTATTTATTTATACATTCATTCATTCATTCATTCATTTATTTATTATATTTTTAGACACAGGAAACTGGACAAAAAGTGACAGGTTCAAAAGTATCACTATTGTGCCCATGAGGAATATGAAATTCCAGTAAATTAAATTAAATTAAATTAAATTAAATTAAATTAAATTAAATTAAATAAATCAATGAATAAATAAATAAATGTTTTTAATATTATTATTATCATTATTATTATTGCTAGAGAAAAACCAGAAAAGAGGCTACAGTTTCAAACCGTATCACTACTGTGACCTTGAGCAAGATGAAATACCTGTGAGTGAATGAGAGAATGAGTGAATGAGTGAATGAATGAGTGTATGAGTGAATGAGTGAGTGAGTGAGTGAATGAATGAATGAATGAATGAATGAGTGAGTGAATGAGTGAATGAATGAGTGAGTGAGTGAATGTATGAGCGAATGAGTGAATGAATGAATGAATGAATGAGTGAATGAATGAATGTATGAACGAGTGAATGAATGAATGAATGAGTGAATGAGTGAATCAGTAAATGAGTGAATGAATGAATTAATGAGCGAATGAATGAATGATTATCTTGTCTGACTTGCTCACCACTGTATGAATTGATGATTGATTTATTGTGTGTGTGTATTATTTTGTCTGAGTTGATGAATGAATTAATTAATTTATTGTTGTTGTTGTTGTTATTATTATTATTATTATTATAGGAAACTGGACAAGAGGTTACATGTTAAAAACATTTGACTGTTATGCCCTCGAGCAAGGTCCCAGTAACACCAGAGCATATATAAATTAGATATAAAAAGTAGAAAAAATAATTATCCAAATAGATACATTGCTCATCGGCAATAATAAAAAGCTCACGCGATAATCCGTTCAATGCTCATCCTCCCACCCCAGAAGTAATGAAAAACCCTCGTAGTGTTTTTGTTCCAATCCCTTCGACTGCCAGCGCTCTTTACTCACGACCATTCACCGTAGCAACACCACACACTGTTTGTTTTCTCACAGGAAAATAAACCATCGGCGAAAATATTTGTGTCTTTGCAGAACCGCCCATCTCCGCAGTCAACAGGGGGCCTAGCTCTGCACGATCCTGTTTGTTTTTGCCCAGAGCTAATATTTAAATGAATTCCTTTTAGAGAAATAAGCAGGGATGTACATCATGTGGTTATCATGCACAAATACATTCTCGCTGTTAAATGTTTCGATTTCCACCAAAACAATACATTCTCGCTGTTAAATGTTTAGTTTTCAACTGTAAGTTTTAGGTTTGAAGATGTGTTTTTGTAGGCCTAGTGAGGTTTATTTATTATTTATAGTCGTCTTCATGATCGTGAAAGTGTTTCACAAATATGTGATGGTTTATTCATTAACTTAATGAATGTGCGGCTGTTTTCATTCCTTTCAACTACATCACTGCTTTTTCCACAACAATGGGGAATTGAGGCAGAAAGGCTGTAAAGCGCGGCATAACCCACATTGCCTGCATTCCTTTGCGTTTGTTTGTTGTTCGAAGTGAGGTGTTTTTGGTGTCACAGCAGGTAATCGAACTGCCCGGGGCTAATTTTACCAGGCCTTCCTTCAATACATCAGCGCTTAAGTACAAAACAAAGAGATGTGGGACAGTGTGGTTTAACTATTCAAAATCGAAACCATCAAGGTCAGACGTGACCTGCATTCTGAAAGCATGAACCAGTCATTTCTCTTCTATTAGCAGCACATTGGTTTGATAGAACAAAATCAATGTGAATTAGACGTGTGGTTTTTACGATGCCATCACTCAAGGACAAGCAAAACCCTGGGCTGAAGACTTCTGACCTCTGAGGGAACCGGGCAGGGGAAGTGAATAATGGCTGTGGAAGATTAAGTCACAGGCTAATCCAACGCCAGAGCTATTGTGACAGTTAATCTAATATGTCTCAAATAGTTGAAGAGAAGTGAATGTTTTTGAGGTAAAATGTTCTCTTTGGAAACATTGCAGCCTATAAATCACAAGAGTACACCTGGACAGACCAGTGCATAAATCAAACAATCAACTGGGCTCCATTCTTGACCATATATATATATATATATATATATATATATATATATATATATATATATATTTAACATTTTAAATGTTCAGTGTAAAAACATTGATTAAAAAAAATATATATGTTTAAATTATTTAATTTTTATATGTATATATATAAACATAATTAGGATAGCTGCACACTGGTCTGAAAACTCTAATGGTGATAAGTTTAATTTAGTGGGATGATTATAATACTGCAGCCTTAAAAACTTATCACTGCTAATATACTTCCTACTTTTCTAATATATGTCCAAAACAAGTTAGCTAAATAGTTACCAGTAAACAAATTCTCCTATTCTACACTCAAAAATGTAGATATAGTGTATTTATTATTAAGATTTACAAGAACATATTTGTGAACTGAATTGCATTTGGCATTCTTATAAACTCCTTATGATTTTACCTTAAGAACTTCCCTAAATTGTTTCTTAAAGGGATAGTTCACCCAAAAATGAAAATGCTGTTATCAATTACACACCCTCAAGTTGTTCCAAACCTGTATGAATTTCTCTCTTTCTTTTTCTTTCTTTTTTTTTCTGAACACAAAAGAAGATATTTCTAAGAATGTGGGTAAGAGTTGCTGGTTCCCATTTACTTCCACAGTATCTTCTTTTTGTTCAGGAGCAGAAAGAAACTCATTCAGGAATGGAACAGATTTTTCATTGTCAGGTGAACTACCCATGTAAGAATTTTTTTTTTTAAAGGTGACCTAACACACACAGTTTCACCCAATCTCATGTCAATCTTGAGTATCTATAAAGTAGTACTGCATCCTTCATATCTCCAAAAAGTCTTTAGTTTTATCATATTTATAAAAGAAAGATACAGCTTTACAATTCTTTCCAAAAACAGCCGAGCTCTTGAAGGCACACAGTGGGCGGAGCTATAGAGTGACGAGCACCTGAGCGCTGATTGCCGAACACAGACATTTGATGCTGTTTCACTTACCATCTGCAGTTCTGAATCATGACTGGGATCTTTTATAGCTGGGACCGCTCCATCTATCAAACGATGTGCAAATCCAGTGTCGAACTGGGCCTTGTTTATAATCAACAAACACGCTTGTGAAACTCTGTTGCTGCCCCAAAAAACGAACTGCATCCGCTGTTTACGTAATGCTGGATTCTTCTCAAGCGAGTCCCGTGCAGCGCTGCTGAATGAAGCACGTTGAGGGGCGCGCTCTTGCTCTCGTTCTGGTCGATGTGTGCGTGGGAGAAATTCCCATATAAGGAGTTCCACCCTTCATTACATAATGAAGAGCCACAATCGAAAAAATTGTGAAACTTTTGTTAAAAATTGTGAAACTTTGGCCATGCTTAGCATGAGAATCCAACTCTTTAACAGTGTAAATAACTCTGAATACATGAAACAGCCCCCTTGAATGCAGTATCAGATGCTTTGGAAAACCTGAGGTTTCTTCTCCACTTAAATATAATAATTTTCTCTTGCAAGGTAACTTCCGTCCCTAACAGCTAATTTATTTGGACAGAACACCTAAAGAAAGCCACACTCATTCAGATGACACACTGCACTGTTTAAACGCTGACAACTGACACCTGTTTCCAGTTGATCTGTTTTGGACACATTTGGAAACGCATCTTCCTGCATGCAGACCAATAATCTACAGTCAGTCAAGGTGAGCTGGGGGCTTTGTCGAGCTCCGCCATCACAGATGAGTCCCTTTGTCTCCTCCCCATCTGAGGAATGCAGGGCTGATGGGAATCTCTCAGCATGAGGCCACATTCCAGTCAACTCGTCCCCGGCACACCTGCAGGGCACCTGGGGTCAGCTGCCTTCACCATGCATCACTGGACACAGGAACTAGAATCGACACAAGCTCTACCTCCAAATCCTCCATAGATCCCAGAGTCTATCAAAACTCCCAGCAGTGCCATGAAAAGCCTTTCAGACTGAGTTTAGAACTTCTTGGTGACTGGACTGCAGATACACCAATTTAATAATATTATATTTTAACATCCATGATCGAATCAAATACCAGTGGATAAAAGCGAATGCCATTCATGTTTTAATTCTTAGATATGGATTTAAAATTCAACTACCATTTGTCATGTAGAAATGCTGGCCAGATGAATATTTCACAAACCCTTTTAAGTGACCACTGTTAGCCTTTGTAGGGTGGAGTGCACCAGCTAGTTAACCTGTCCAATTACTCATGACCTCACTAATATTTTTCAGTCTTTTTTCCACAGCGACGCATCTGCTCAATATGATCTAATGTGCTTCAGGACAGAGAAACCGCACTGTCAGGTTTTCTCATCACATCCTGGTGTTTGAAGATTTACTATACTTACACGCAACTTTAAACCTGGGTCTGCAACCTTTTTGATATGAAGTGTCATTTTTAATTTATTTTGGAAATGTCTGTACCATACTATATTAATATAACATCCTATCCTTTACAAAGTGCTGTTTTGATAGCAAAAAGCAGACTGAAGTGCGTCACCGCTCCAGCAATGCCGTGAGTGTGAGCGAGACTGTGCTTCCCAACCGAACCACTAAGTGCAACCAACAGGATCCATCTGATACATGCAAACATAACCATTCAAAAGTTTGCAGATTTTTTATGTTTTTTAAAGAAGTCTCACCGAGGCTGCACATATTTGATCAATAATACAGTAAAAACAATAACATTGTGAAATATTAGGTAACACTATAATGTAGGTACCAATTCTCCCTATTAACTAGTTGCTTATTAGCATGCATATTACTAGCATATTGGTTGTTTTTTTAGTACTTATAAAGCACATATTAATACCTCATTCTGCATGACCATATTTTAGATCCCTTAATCCTCTCCTACACATACCTAAACTTAACAACTAATTTGCTATTTATAAGCAGCAAATTAGTTTATTGAGGCTGAAGTTGTAGTTAATAGTTAATTAATCGTGATAATTGGTCCTTAAATAGGATAGGCCAAATAGGATACAGTTTAAAAGAACTGTTTTCTATAGTAATTTAATTTAAAATGTTTATTGCTGCGATGCAAAGCTGTATTTTCTGCAACATTACTCCAGTCTTCAGTGTCACATGATTCTTCAGAAACCACTCTAATATGCTGATTTGTTGCTCAAGAAACATTTATTATTATTTTCAATATTAAAAAAAAACATTTTCTGTATATTCTTTGATTAATAAAAGTTCAACAGCATTCATTTGAGCTAGAAATAATTAGTAAAATTATAAATATCTTTGCTGTTACTGTTTACTGTTTAACACATTAATCTGATGCATCCTTGCTGAATTTGCTAAATAAAAAAAAATGCGCTAACCCCAAATTTTTGAACAGCAGTATATACAAATGCATCATATAACTTTGTGTAACCATTTTTACTTTTGCATTTGCTGATTGGCAAGTGCTAATTTTTAAACTTATATTGATACTAAATACTAATCTTGTCTAAAGCTACCAGGCTCTGCTTTCTGCTTTTAAATACCTCCATGTGATGTGATTGCCTGAGTGAAAGTAAATGACTACTGAAACACGAAGATGGCTGCCCTTATTTTCCTTCCCACATTAGGACTTATAAAAGTGAGGGTGTTGTGCACAGTAATGCACGACACCCTGAACAGTTCATGTGTCAGATGAGTACTTCGTGACGTCGTCTCTCACCCAAATGGCTCCTTTTTTCCGACCTAACTGCACCGAGCAATGCGCTTTTGTGGGAAGCAAAATGATACTAGCGCAGAACAACAGGCTCTTACCGCAAAGGCTTATGGCACAATGACTGCACCTGGGCCAAAACATTCAGTATTTATGAGCCCAGGGACAGCCACTGTTGAAACATGCCCACCCAAATGAGGCTTAACAGTTCGGTGGCCCAGCAAACAAGGGTGTGCTATCTCTCTGTCTCTCTTTCCAGCCCCTGAAAAACCATTTGCTGGAGGAAGTTTGCTCTCATATTGAAAACCACCAGCCATTGAGAGCTCCGTGCTTTCAGAGCAAACAGGAACAATGGAGATGTTTGCAGGGGTTGAGCAGCAAGGTGAACAGATCTCCCTCTTCTACACAGAAACAGCCTCCTTTCCTGCTCATTAGAGTTGGAAAAACTCAAACAGCAACCTGCCAGGGCCTCCACAGCCCCAGAGCCCAAAAACAAACAAGCAGCTAGAAAAGAACAGGATTTAAAAAAAAAAAAACACTTTGCAGTTTGTTTTCCCTCTGTAGAGGAGACAGAAGTCCCAATCAGCTCTCATTGCGGACACAGCTGCAAAGATGTGCGGGCCGTCCTCTCGTGTGTGGATTTGTTCTCTAGCTGTGTAACTAGCACCCTACTGTCATGGGAGGGGTTCAAACAAAAGGGCTTTAAGGGCAAAGTTAAATTGAACGCCTTTGTAAGGATCCAATAACTCTGCTTCTCAGCATGAAAGGTGGTGTTATTGGCCGCTCACACGCTGATCTCTCATGCTCTGCTCTTTAGCACTGCACACAATCTGCAGGACGCAGGTAAAACCCAAACGGGTATTAACATTCCTGGGTTTGGAAATAAGAACCGCTGGTTTTTATAACCCTCATCACCTCCCAAGACAAAACCATCTCACTTTCCATTCTCTGGAGCTGAGTTTTTATTTCAGATTTTGTTTTGTTTGATGTAGGATGAGTGCATCTATTTAAATCCCACGGTCATGCGGTATCTAAGACATCGGACGGCCACTCGCTAATAGTTTTCACTGATTAGGACCAGGTGGAGATGCAGTCATACTGACCAATTTAAAACCCAGCTGGTGAATCACAAGCAGGCCTGTCCAAGTTACCATGGCAGCTCACGGCACACACGTGACAGTCCGACAGTGCCGCTTCGCCTTTTCCAAATGCACACATAAAAAGAGACGGAATTAGATTGCTGGTACTTAAGTTAAATCAAGAGACCTCGTTCTCCACAGAAATGCATTCTGACACAAGACACTATTCAGTTAATGTGCATTAGCAATCATTTTAGCGTAATGCACTGTAATGCACTCATTTATACCAATTTCTGCCCTCACAAAGTGCCTTTATATAAACTCGCTGCAGTGTTTTCTGGTAATCATTAATGTCTGGAAGGATCGATTTCAAGTTAAGACCCACTCAGCAATCACCCTGTGACTCTGTTTTTCCTCTTGTTTGGTTGTTGTCTGTTTTCTCTCTCTGTCAGAGATACCAAAGAGAAGATACAGAATGGCAGCACAAGAACACACACAGGCCCAAACACTTCACTAGCAACTATCCTGAGCAGAGACATCAATAGCAGCAGATGTGGGAAAATATAAGCACATACACATATTTGCATGTGCAAAATGTGGGGTCAGCAACATTTTTTAAAAGAAGTTAATAGTTTCATTAAGCAAGCAAGATTTATCAAAAACTCCTTAAAAGCAGCTGCAAACTGTTTTCAACATGAATAATAATCAGAAAGGTTTCTTGAGCAGCAAATCAGAATGATTTCTGAATGATCATGTGACACTGAAGACTGGAGTAATGATGCTGAAAATTCAGCTTTGATCGCAGGAATAAATGACATTTTAAAATATATTCAAAAAGAAAATTGTAATTTGAAATTGTAATAATATTTCACAATATTACTGTTTTTACTGTAGTTTTAACAACAAAAATGCAGCCTTGGTGACATTTAAAAATCATATTTTTTGACATGTACAGTACTGTATATATATACACACACATACACGATCAAGATTGCTACCACGATAACTGACATGTCATAAGGATGCTTACTATATGTATGAATATTATACATATACGTGTTTATTTGTCTAAATAAGCTGTGTGTGTTTTTGAACTCTCATTGTGTGTGTGTGTGTGTGTGTGTGTGTGTGTGTGTGTGTGTGTGTGTGTGTGGTGTGTGTGTGTGGTGTGTGTGTGTGGGTGTGGCTCATTGTGTGTGTGTGTGTGGGTGTGGGTGTGGGTGTGTGGGTGTGTGGGTGTGTGTGTCCGGTTGACAGTGTCTCTCTGCCAGGGCTTGTGTTTAGATGCATATGGAGCTTGCAGGACTAAGTGAGCATTACGAGGCCAGCTGAGGAGTCCAGCGAGGGACCACAGGCTTGCGTGCTCTCTCCAAACCCTTCCATTTAGCCCTGCACAGAGCTGTGATTACTGCAAGAGAGGGGGAGCAGAAATGAGCCAAGGAGGATGTGCTGGCAAACACAGACAGCTGTTTAAAGCCTGAGAGGGAAGCCCAGACTGCAGTGGGTTAACTAATGCTCTCTATGTGGGCCAGTGGAGCAGCCAGCACATGTTCACACACTTGCATGCATGTTCTCTGAGATTAAATGAATGACGGCCATGTAGTTTTTGTAATACAGTACCAAACCTACTCCGGTTCTGGCTATGAATCATGATTAATCCATTTGCACAGTTTCACATGCAATTTAGAGTTCAAGTTCACACAAGCAGAGCCAAACAAGGACAGACGGTGGTGTCTCAGTGGTAAACATGCAGCGTTTTCGTCTGGAGCTTCCAGACAGAGGACTTTGTCTCTCTTCAAAGCCACAAGGCTCCATATATCAGCGGCTAGAGCTTGCTGGGCTGTCAGCCACCCTGAAGCCCACATGCTGATTGTGAAATGGGGAGGAGAGAGGCAGGCCTCCTACCAAGCCTTGTTTAGCGCCTCAGGTCTTTGTCCTTCTCTGGACCGCCGCCACCTCATGCCCTCGGAGGCCAAAAAACAAAACAAGACCCTGTTCTTCAGGCTCAATAACAAAACAAGGACACAATCGACATAGGATTCGGCTCTTTAAAAGGGAGGCTGGCTATTCTGGCGGACATGCATTTGTGAAAACAAGCTGCGGCACTTAAAGTGAGCAATGAAGTCAGCATTTGGCGACAATGGAGCATCAGATTAATCGTCTTTTTTTGTTGTACTCCACAACGAAATCTGCCAGGAGGAATCAAATAGGTTTGATTTACATTTGGCTAAATGTCTTTTCATCCAAAATCACACGCTTGGCCCACAAGTTCTGTTTTGCAAAAACATTAAGATATCATTTTATACAAATTGTCAAAGTGGTACCAGGTAAGAGGAATTTCCAAATCTTACAAAGTGCATCCGTCTACATGACTCCTCTGCGATTGCATTTGTGATTTTAAAGGCGTAATTGGAGGACAATAAAGTCACTTTTTAAAGAAAGGTACAAAGCAGAGGAGAGGAGCAGAGCAATGCCCTTCAACATCAATAACTCAAGGTTTAGAGTTGAGTAAATTGGTTACCAGACGCTGGTGTTGGGTACGGTTCAGCTTTAAGCCACTGCCTCAGAGTGAGGGGAGTACGGCTCAAAGGTTAACTCTATTATTGCAGGTTTCTGAACTGGAAAAAATGGGGAATTGGAGTTTTGATTGGAAACAAATGTCAGGGGAGATGGGCTTGGCGAGGAATAGGTTGGGTTCTCTTGCAACCAGAGACTGATATAAATTTGAGCGTGTCTTTGTTAGACACACCTCTGTGAGGTGATTTTTGGGAAATTAACTTATTAAATCAATAAGCATACAATATTAACACTCATCTTCTGAAACGCATTGAGCCTTAGAATAAAGCAGTGGTTCCTTGCACAAACACCCACAGGTAGCCTCTTTTTCTACTTAACACTCACAGAAAAATGTCTCCACAGGTCACGTCAGGCAGAGAGCTTGATGGACTCCTATTTTACTTCCTGTCAAAACCCCCTTTGCCCGTGCTTGACCTCGCTCCTAAAACAGTACTCAAGCCTTTCTGCATGGCTGACCTACAGGACCCTCACTCTTCTAAAAATCCACCTCCTTGGACTGTTCAGAAACTCTTATTGTTACTAGTAAAGGAACTTTGAGAAGTAAAGGAGACTCAGAGCTTGTCACTTGGTTCTCCATTTCCCGGGACCCCCTTGGCTTTCAACGCTGCCAGCTTGTCGGCCAGTGTGGCGGAACGGTCACGCTTCTAGAAAGAGAGGAAGAGATGTTTTGTCATCCCTGTGTTGAGTAACATACCCAGAGCAGGGTTCAGTATCTCTCTGGCGAAGACAGCACTTAACACACTACATACTGTACATTATGGTGTGGTGTGTATTCTCTGAGGCAGAACCTCTGTGATTTGCAGTGTGTAATCAGAGTAGCCTAATTCCTGAGTGAATGACTTAAGGTGCTGTCACATTTACTGTTATTTGACGAATTTTTGTGGGCAAAATCCTATTTCCTAACGCAGATTTTGCAAAAGGTTCAAGTTAGTAATGTGGATTTGCCGTGTTGACCAACAGAAATCTGCTTGGTTTGATATTGATCTTTGTGTGAGCTGTGCTTCACACATTTCCGCACTATTGAAAATAGACAATGAGCTTTTTTTGCCCACAAAAACTCACAGAAATTTTGCTAACTTGACCATACCTTTATAGAATGAGCTGGTTCTTTTTAGTGAACCGAAAAGCCAGTGTAATCTGATTACTGAATATTTTTTATTGTATAAATATAAACATTATAACAAAAAATATTAGACTGCATTTGTGTTGCTACTAAAACATTTGTGTAAACATTTGTAAGAATTCATTTAATTTCTGATTTGCTAACTGATAACTGATCTCAACATTTGGCAACAGAGTGCTGAAGGATTTGTCAGTAAGAGCTGCATTCCTTTTACCAAATATTTCTTCCTAAAGTACTAATAGAATTGTTAATGGAATAATTAAAGAGCTGTAATGGATTCTGAATCTGAATCATTTAATTCTTTACGATTTCCATGCCTTTAGCAATCCAGAAACCTACGCAGCTCCTATCAGGATGTGTGCTGTAGCAGTAATCGAATTTTGAGGTACAAGGTACTAACAGTGTTGTGATCGTAGCTAATCGTTATTCACACGTAGTGCTCCAGAGCAGCTAAAGAGTGAGAGCCTCATACTGCTAAAGTCTGGAGCGAGTTTCCTTCCTGGCAGTCTCTTTGGAGTGTGTATTATCACTCACACATTTGTATGACATTAGGCACTGCTGGTCTGCTGAGAATAAACCGCAGTACCTGCCAAACAGCACGAGGACACGCTAAGCGTGCATTGACCTTTGCGGTAAAATTCTCACATTAGAGAGTTTTGGTGTAAAAAGGCGTTCATGAATCGTGCATGGCATGAAGAGCGAGCTGTCAGTAAGTTTCAAAACAGATCAGGGTATTTTGCGTCTCTCATTAAATGAATAAATAATAAATAAACAAAATTAGCATTGCAGCAGCTGGGGCCGCACAACGCTTAAGGACTGTAGCAACTGTCACGACAACAAACTGCAAGTTGTGATTTGGATAATTAGGTTTCCAGGGTAATCGGCCTTTCTGATTATAGGATTTATTTATAACCAAATGCAATGCCTGCCTTTACAACCTCACTCTGCTAGTGTGGGGTGTAGTTTTTGCTCTCGAAAGCCACATTTGTGTAGTTTTTTTTTCTTTTGAAAGCTTATGATATATATATATATATATATATATATATATATATATATATATATATATATATATATATATATATATATATATATATATATAGTACCACATATGTAAATTTAAAGCATAATATATAACCCTGATAACAATGCATAACCCTTTGTGATAATGCTTATGCTTATTGTGATCTTGCTTATTATGGCCACTTTATTAAGAACACTTGTTCGATTGCTTGGTAACACAAATTGCTAATCAGCCAATCACATGGCAGCAACTCAATGCATTTATGCATCTAGGTGTGGTGAAGACGACTTGCTGAAGTTCAAACCGAGCATCAGAATGGGGAAGAAAGGGGATTTAAGTGACTTTGAATGTGGAATGGTTGTTGGTGCCAGACGGACTGGTCTGAGTATTTCAAAAACTGCTGATCTACTGGGATTTTCACACACAACCATCTCTTGGGTTAACAGAGAATGGTCCGAAAAAATATCCAGTGAGCGGCAGTTGTGTGAATGAAAATGCCTTGTTGATGTCAGAGGTCAGAGGAGAATGGGCAGACTGGTTAGAGATGATAGAAAGGCAAAAGTAACTCAAATAGCCACTCGTTACAACCAAGGTATGCAGAACACCATCTCTGAATGCACAACACGTCGAACCCTTGAGCAGATGGGCTACAGTAACAGAAGACCACACCAGGTGCCGCTCCTGTCAGCTAAGAACAGAAAACGGAGGCTACAATTCACACAGGCTCACCAAAATGGACAATAGAAGATTGGAAAACGTTGCCTGGTCTAATGAGTCTCGATTTCTGCTGCGACATTCAGATGGTGGGGTCAGAATTTGGCATAAAGAACATGAAAGCATGGATCCCTGCCTTGTCTCAATGGTTCAGGCTGGTGGTGGTGGTGTAATGGTGTGGGGGATATATTCATGGCACACTTTGGGCCCCTTAGTACCAATTGAGCATCGCCACAGCCTACCTGAGTATTGTTGTTGACCACGTCCATCCCTTTATGACTACAGTGTACCCATCTTCTGATGACTACTTCCAGCAGGATAATGCACCATGTCACAAAGCCCAAATCATCTCAGACTGGTTTCTTGAACATGATAATGAGTTCACTTTAATTTAAATGGCCTCCATAGTCACCAGATCTCAATCCAGTAGAGCAGCTTTGGGATGTGGTGGAACGGTACATTTGCTTCATGGATGTGCAGCCGACAAATCTGCAGCAACTGTGTGATGCTATCCTGTCAATATGGACCAAAATCTCTGACAAATGTTTTCATCTTGTTGAATCTATGCCACGAAGAATTAAGGCAGTTCTGAAGGCAACTGTATATATATATAACTGTGAAACAACTTAGGCTGGGTTTCTTGTTTTAGCTGTTTTTCCAGTCTTTTTTTACAGCCAGGAAAATAGACTGTGGAGGGATAATGGGGCAAAAAACCAGCACGACTATTTATGATAGGAACAACTACAGTATGTTGATTAATTATAATTTAGCAGGCATTATAAACAAATATCTGACCAGAGAATGTTGTGATTGACCAGTCAAAATCAAGTATTCCAGAGAGGCGTGTAACAGTTAAGCATATCATTAAAAAATATGATTGTAAACCATTTTTTCAGTGTAACAAAACACGCAGATGTACTTTTTCTAGTCTGTCTGGAAGACAGGAATTGGATTACCCTTTCATGAATGTGTGTGCGCCGTGAGGACAGGGGGAAGTGTTGTCAGAGCTCCAGTTCAGTGACCTTGGGCCAGGAGCGAGTGTAACCAGGTGAGGGCCTGGCGGGGCCCAGCCAGGCAGCTCAGTTTTCACTCAGCAAATTTCATTAATACGGGCTCCCCAAAGAGCCTTTCATCTCCACAGTCAAAAGCTCTTCCGGACTGAGTGGGCTCATTTATTGAGAAACGGGGCTGTGCTACTTAAGGATGGTGTTTGGTTATTACTGGAACCCAGGGCATTTTTCGGGTGATTAATGTGTGTGTGTAAATGTGGGAGCGAGTGACTGCATCAGAGAGTATAATTCTCGGAAATAAGTACTTATAACTGCAGTCGGTCTATGTAAGCTAATGCTCTCTGAAAGGGAGAAATTGTTCCCGATCTGATGGGATTGTGTTTAAGTGCTATGATGTGCAATGTGTCTTGTGCAAGGGGACAATGTAGGTCAGGACACTCTCAAGGATAATTGAAGGCAATGAGGCCTTGTGGCCTGAAACGAGGGCTGCCACTTTAAAAACAAACAACGCTATGTTAAAGAGCTAACGTTTACATGTAGAAAGCACGCACGCCAATCAAACAGCCAAGCACTTTATCTCATTATCAGGAGACCCTCTGGGACGAATATGTAAAGTATTCCCTTCAAAGCTGTGAAAACATTGAATGTTACAATAACATGGCACAGACTCAACTTTGCACCCCAAGTATTAAATCATTCAAAAAATTTCAGAATAACAGATAAATAAATATTTGGTCTAGATGTCACTCAAATAAAAAATAAAAAAAAGTTTTCATTTTCATAATGTACAAAAACAAATCTGTATGACTTTTTATCTTGGATTTTTAATAAAAATGAAAGTGAATGATGATTAGGACTGTCAAGTTACAAGTAGTGCACATGACTTGCTTACACTTCAGGTTTGTTATAAGATACTAGAAGCTAGATTTGGTTGAGAAATAGACCAAAATAAACTCATTCTTTTGAGACAAACCTTTTTGATGAATCAGTTATTGTACACAACAAATAATTCATTAATTTGGTCTGATTTGGTTCTCAACTCACTGACGCAACGATCCAGTCGAAGCAGTTTTAGTCTGCTCTTCACATAAAGTTATCAGAAGGCTTCAGAAGATTTGTACGAACCACATTGAAGACACTTTTATAGTGTTTTTGTCCTTTTTGAAGCATGAAAGCTTCAGCCCCTATTCATTGTAATTTAATCAACAAGACTGACCAGTAAGAGTTTTCAAAATTTCCCCTTTTGCATTCCACATAGGAAGTCATATAAGTTTAACAACATGAGGTTAAAAACATAATTTTGGGTGAAATAATCCTCTAAAGCACAGCTTGTTCCCAAGTTATTTTATGGATGTTCCCTTAAAGATGGTAAAGAATGCCATTCACTGAACCTTCCTGGAGTCGCCTGTCTGCCAATGGAATGTTACAGCAAATCATCACACATGTGAATCATCATAAAACAAGGCGACAGTTTTGCCACACAAGCCAATGTCAAGCATTCAGCAATGTTTCCTTAGCAACTGTGTTTGGGCATCCTAGAGCCAAGGGAGGTTCTTAAGGGACCAAGTTTGCTGTGACAGATTTATAGTGATAAAAATATCCTCTTGAGATTTATGAAACTGTTTTTGTTCTAGACAATGGTTTTGCACTGGGGGTAATTACTGTACATGAGGGTTGTTAAATAACATAATGTCTGTGCAAATAACACAATTTACCCAAAAATAGACTGGGGAACTAAAAATGATTGATTTGAATATCTGTTCCAAATTATATGAACGAAAAATCTAAATACCGTCTCTAAATGTCATTTAATCACCAAAGACACTGACAGAGTAATGATTCTGCATGAACCACACTAGTCTTCCAAGACAGGGCTCACCATTCCAGACCTGCCCACAGAATTAATGCAGCTTTGGGGGGCATCGAGTCAATGGAGAGGGACGCTTCCTTCCTTTGTGACTGTCGCTGCTGTGACATCACAATGCCACATTCCGCTCTCCCCCTCCTCATTTCGGCATCCGTTGTACCGGTATGTAGGAGAAAAGCTCCTTAATGGATGTGGCTGGCAATGGGATATATGAGTGTGGCTTTGGCAACCCTAAGCCAGGCCGGTCTGTGATGTCCCCTAAGGAATCCAGGCCAAAAATAAGCAGGATTAAATAATCCAGGATTAGAAATGTGGTTAGGGAGGCCCCAAACCACAGGTTTGTCAACTGCTCCATTGACACGTCGTTAAAAAAAAAAAAAAACAGCATCTGCCACTTTGCATGGCCGCCATAACTCTCTCCCATCACATGAAAAAGTAGGCCAGTCTGGAAGAGAATCAGACGCACGTGCATTAGCAGCCTCTCAGAACATGGCCTCAATTAGCGTGTCGAGAATCTTGGGGGTTAATTGTCGGGGCCACAGGAAATGGAGAAGACTTTAGCAGGCACACATCGCGATAAGAGTCTCGGAGTGCAGTACATCCCCAAATGGCTCACGGCGTGCGCTAATCACCCGCAATTATGAAGCCTTACAGAAACAAATGCATGAAGCCTAATGAGACGTTGATATTTGTTTCTGTACAGATAGAAGAGGTTAGCTGAACCACATGAAGAAAAACACTTTGCCGGTCAGGGTCAGTGGTGATTACTGAGCCTGCGGCCTAGACATGTACCCTCTCCATGGACCATTAAAGCCACATGGACTGTGCTCTCCAGGCTCCTTACATTTCTGAGAGGTCTTCACACATGCACACACGTGTTCACCAACATGACAGTGCCCAGACACCTTTCATAAAACAGTATGACCATATGAGGGAGTGACGCCTGCAGCACCTTGTGAAAGAAGGTGCTGCAGATTTCAGGCCTACAAAAGGACCTTTAATCAATCTCACATGCTTTTAAATGTGAAGTGTTGATGCATCGCTTGGAAAAAATGGGAGAAATGCAAAATATGCTCTCTGAGGTCATCACGTACGCACCAGATGACTGCAAATCCCTTACATCAAGTCCATCACTGGCTAATGCTCTTGGATAGAGAAGTCAAGAGCTAACAGACATTGAGATTTACCTCCTTGTTTGTCTCACATTGTAAATATGTAGGTGGATCGGCCTAGTGACACATGTGATGTTAAGGACACCCTATCAACAGAGCAGGCCCTGTAAACTCCCCAATGTCTCCTCAGCCAACAGCTAATCAACATGAGGACACACCTAATAAAAGCCTGAATACCATATACTACCGCTTCTCTTCTTTCACAAGTTGTCACTCTTGTTTTGCTAGCCCACATTCTTTCATGTGCCTTTAATGAGAAATTAAATTTAATTAGATGACAGTAGATATACATTACAATTAAAAAAAATTGGGGTCAGTAAATTTGTTTTTGAAAGAAGTGTTTTACGCTAATCGAGGCTGCAATTATTTGATCCGGAATTCATTAAAACATTAATACTATGAAATCTAAAAATTTCCTGTGATCAAAACTGAATTTTCAGCATCATTACTCCAGTTTTCAGTGTCACATGATCCTTCAGAAATCATTCTAATATGCTGATTTGATGTTTAAGAAACATTTCTTATTATTATAATTTATTTTTATCAGTTAAAAACAGTTTTCTTTGATGAATAGAAAGTTCGAAAGAACAGCATTTATTTGAAGTAAAAATCTTATGTTAAAATGTAAAAGTCTTTTAATCCATCCTTGCAGAAAAAAAGTATTAAAAATACATTAATGACCTCAAAATTTAAGTAGTATATAAGTGGAAATAAATATTACAAGTGATTTCCTGTTTTATTTCAGATTTTTAAAGAATTTGCTGCTGAATTTCTCATTACCATAACATTTCAAGCTTAAAATTTGGACTAACTTGGACCGTCTTCTCCATGATTAATAGGTGCAAGTAAACATATGTTTTTTTTTTTCTGAAATTGAGAAATTGTTCTGGAATCATGTCCCTTTGGTTTCCCCAAAATCCCCTCACCCCAGCACACCCTTTGGATGCAAAAGAATCATCCACATCCTCCCTTTTAACGTGTTTGTGTTTTTCCTATTTAAGATGAAGCCATTTTTTATTTTTTTTTTGCTCTTTGTAAATAAGACATATAGTTTATTGGACGTGGCGCTGGCACTGATCACATTGTGTCATGTTTCACATTCAGTTCTCCCTCCAGCTCCTTGAGGAAACCACTGTCATGTTTTCTCAATGTTGCACGCTTGCACAAACGTCTTTGTAAGAAACACAATCCTCTTTTCCCTTTCAAACGTCTGCAGTGGGAAAAGGCTACTTCAGCACAGCCTCTATTTATTTTCATTTAGTTGGTGTGTTTCTTGTTCAGGTTGTTTGTATATCGCTCCAAGCCACTGTTGATAAAGATTCCCAAAGCTAATAGGGACCCAGGCTTTTCCGGCTCTGTTATTTTCATCTTGGAAAGCACAGCTAGCCATTTCTGCGACACATGGCATAATGATCTACTTATGATTACAGACCCTCTCGGGGCACGTGGCTGTCACCCCATAGTGCATCTTGCATTGTTTGTGCGCCAAGTGTGTAGGAAGGCAGTGAATCACATACAACCCTCCAGAGTCTTCATCATAGGAAGAAAAACACTTGTTTTGATTTTCTAGGCAACATCTGCAGTGTGTTGAAGGTAACTAGAGAAGGCTGGGTGGACAGCTCATTCTCCCACACGCCTTTGGTGTTACTTCACAGTAATTATTTGATTATTGAAATGATATAGTTATGGAAAAAGTGCTATCCACCACCAGAGTTATTGTCTTTTGACAAAAGCATCCTTTAAATTTAGGCAACATTTCATCACATTATATTCAATTTTAGTTTGATTAAGGTGACATCACATTTTAGACAAAAATAACATTTTATTTGAAGAGAAATTAAATCAAATATTCAGTCATTCTGTATATATTTCCTGTAAGCATACAAAGACCAAAAAGGGCTTCATCCTAAAAGGCTAATGTGAAAAACATAAAAACACAATAGAAAGGGACAGTGCACCCAAAAATACTGTTGACGGTAGCCGTTGACTTACATAGTATGGAAAAAAAAATCCAGTGGCTATTGTTAACTGTTTTGTTCTTTAAAAATTGTTGATTTAGTAGGCTTAATATGGGATAGGGGTATAATGTATTTTATATGGGTTCGGGAAAGTTTGAGGGTGAGTATATAATGACAATGTTCATTTTTGTGTGAACTATCGCTTTAAAGAAGAGCTTCAGATGATTTCTTTTGTGAAGGGGTTTTAAAGTAACCAGAGGGAGGTGAATCCAGAACAACTTCTGTTACAGAAAAAAAGTACATATACTAGTGCACATAAACCACATAATAGTGTATATACCTCATTGCTCTATTTTTTTATAATACCTCTCTTTTCGTTGTTTATATCTATATTTATGTCTATTTATATTCTTCCAATCCTTGTGTGCTGCTAAATAGTTTTTAGTTGTTTTTTAAACTATGACAATAAAGAGCTATTCTATCTATTCTATTTTATTCTATATTCACAAAGTGACATACAGTACATTCTGACTAGAACATAACTTAGATCAGGTTCACTCGTGCATTTGCATCATTTTGTGATAACAGACAATGCACCTTTTTTTTCTTATGAATTGTTGCATTTTATCAATGGTTTGTAGGGGATGTTTTAATTTTTAAACCCTCCCCACTTTATAAACTATTCCAATGATACAATATACAGTCTAAGATCATAAGTGGTGACAATTCAACGCAGATGGCGCTGATGCATCCTGGAGTTCCCCTCTATGCTGCTTTTTTTATAGACAAGTACCTGTCCAGCAATGAGTAAACATTACAACTCATCTCATACACACCCATTAAAAAGCATCATCCAAACCATTCCAGAAATAACACAATGCAAGCTGCACTTACGGACACATACACATGGCAATCGAAGATGAACTCCTCTTGGGGCCCAGTTTATGTTGGCGTGCCAAGTTAAACAGAGCCAACAGAGACAAACCAGGGGGAATAAATGACATAATGTAACAATTTATCTGTGCATATTTCCCAGATTTGATGTCCAAAGACTCTATTGCAGAGTTCACAAGCATGTTGTATAGATAGCAATGAGGCATGCATATTCAGCTAGCGGCTCGTCTAAGTGTGCGTTTTGGGTGTGTAATGACCAACCACTCTACGTTCGTCTTCAGCCAAGTATCTCCTCGCAACGCGCAGGCCAGAATGACTAACGGAGGTTTGAATATCTGAACTCGCTTTGTGGAGTCACACAGGAAGATAAAAGAGAAAAACAACAACAAGAAAGTTGAGGAGAAGTGTCTGTTTTCACTTAGGTCCTCCACACGCCACAAACCTTCCCATTGTTGCCTGAAGGAAGCTGGCTGCAAGCGTGGCCTCGGATCATAAAAAGAAACTGTAATTAGCTAAGTGACAATTGAATCCATAATAAAAGAAGGGCAGTCTGGAAGTGAACAGGAACTGTTAGCTTTCTTTCACTCTCATAAACTGACCAAAGCGTTTTGTTTAGCATGCCGTTCTCACTGTAAAACATTCCTGGAGCGTGTGTGTGTGTGTGTTTGTGGGCTGGCAAGCCAGACGTCCAGTTCAGGATGGCCGGGTCGATGACTAACTTGCCCTGAATCACCTGTTCTCCCTACTCAGATGCTACTGGCACATGCTGACTGTGCCGCTTTGTGCCATCTCAGGCATGTCAAAAAAAGCTCTGACATTTGACCAGAGCGTTTTCATTGGGATTTCAAGCATCTTCACATCAACAAGACAAGTGCTTCTATGCGAGAGCCAAGCACAGAAGCTAGACTTGACTTGCTGTTGATTCAGATGTTGTTGTAAACACAGCAGAGCGGCACAAAAGTGCTGGCCTGTCAGAATGCTTTCCTGGTCTTTTGTGAAGGGCAAAACAGCACCGCTGCCAGTGGGAGGAATCCAGTCAGGATGAGCTCCGCTGCTCTAATGGGGCTTTGTTTGTTGTTTTACTCACCCTGGCTTTTCCGAGATGCACGCTTCTGTACGAAAACATTCCTCGGACTCGTTTTGTGCTTTGTTCGCACTTGCAAAAACAAACGGCACGGTTAATACTTCCAGTAACAAGGGTATCAAGATGAGTTCAACAGTTTAACAACCCAGAGGAAACTCTAAACCTAAATAAAACCGTGAAGTCTAATGTACACAATTACTCTAATGCCTCTAAATGCACTGAGATGCATGATACCAGGTTTAAAATGACTGATTTCAAAGTTAGGTTCCATCCTGTTCAATCTTGTCTTTACTCAAGAACACTAATCACCATATATATATGATATAAAATAAACATACATGACTTTTATCTTTTATCAGCAAGGATGCATTAAAGTGATCCGTAGGGATATTAAAGTCATTTGCATTGTTACAAAAACATTCGATTTTTTTAAAAAAAAAGCTGCTCTTTGAACTTATATTCGTCAAAGCATCCTGAAACAAATGAATCGGTTTATACAAAAGCATAAAGCAGAACAACTGTGTTCAATATTATTAATAATCAGAAATGTTTCTAGAGCAACAAATCAGCATATTAGAATGATTTCTGAATGATCATATGACACTGAAGAATGATGCTAAAAATTCAACTCTGATCACAGGAATAAATGACATTTTACAACATATTTAAAAAGTTATTTAAACTTTTAATATTTCACAAGATTGCTGTTTTTACTGTATTTTTAATTAAATAAATGCAGCACTGGTGAGCACAGACCTCTTTCTACAACTACAAATGTATATATATATAGTTTGTTTACTTTATTCACTGATTTTTTATTTTTTTTTATTTTTTTAAGTATACACACAGGCTGACTCAATCACACAAATCATCTAGCTCTTTGACCCTGGGCTTTTAACATTAGTGATCTTTACCAAACAGATATAATCTACACAGTGAAAATGTGCTGGTTTGTGTCTGGGTGATGTTAATGGGACTATAGTGATGATAGAGCGGCAGCTCTCTAATTTTTCAAACTCAGGAAGAGGCTAAAGGTTCATTTGGAGGCTTTGCTGCTAAAGAAGGAAACCCAGAGTGCGTGGTCACTGCAGTGCATTTGTTCTTGCTCTTTCAAACATGTGCAAACAGTTCTGCCCATTTAAATCCAATTACCTTTCTTAACCGGTCGTCATGGGAACCACCTGTGATAAACACCCCAGTACATAATGGCCCCAAACTATTTCCCAAATTATAGGCGCCCTCAATCAACACAACGAATTAGGTCTTTTCCCCTCTCTCTGCTTCTGTAAAGCGGGATACTCTGAGCGCTCTTTCTCCTGAGACACTTCTTGGCTGAGTCCAGAGTTCAAATCATTGTAAAGACTTGAATGAAGTACCAATGCACATTTTGCTAAATTGTTAGCAATGTTAGCAATTACAGGTGATGTAAACTAAAATGCAGATCGAGTATTTGAACAGAATTTCTTTCTTTGCCACAAAATACCTTTAAAGCAGCATGCAATAGGCTTGCAGCTATTAGTTTATAAAGTCAACATGATAAAATTAAAATTAAACAAAGCAAAACTTGATTTTGGCCTTGAGTTAGATTGGCAGTTCAATCATTCCACAACGGAAAAAGTAGTTGGTACGTTGAAAAAAATGAGATGGCTTAACCTATGAAACATAACAAGATCAGGAACATGTATTAAAAACTAAACAGGGTCAAAAAAAGTGATTTCAAGTTGACTTCAATTAATCTCTAAGCATTTCAGATGTTAGAGCTTTAAATCAATCATCATTACACAAATTTCCCTGCAGGTTTCCTCTCATCAACAGCCTTGTAAGACATTTTATGAACATCATTTTCGCAGGGAAACATGTAATCAATAACGAAATAATGATAATTAATCCTGCCTCTAGCTAAGCTGATTAATAGACTCATGAGGATTCCAAGTCAGATAATCAGTGAACTTAGAATAGCAAATGCGAAGAAGTCAGAAAATCTTTAAACATGAATACCGCAGTGCAAAATCACTTTCTCTGACGCCATGTAGATTTATCTTATCATACTTAATATTGAAAACATCTGGTACTGCTATTACGACATAGCACAGACTGTTAGGTTAATTTTTAACAATCAGGCTTTACTAAAACAAAATAAATCAATAGTTTACTCTTCATTACAAACTGACCCAAGATTCTCTCTGGTGGGTCTGTGGAGGCCTGCGTGAGAGACACAGAGCTGCTCCACACCAATAGCAGAATCACCGCAGTTCAACAGTCACAGCAGTGCAGCTTTAGGAACACTGGATGGCTCTGTGGGCCCCACAGCATGCAGGAGATTTATTAACGTTACAGACCTACCCCATCTCCCCCATAAATACAGCAAACAGTGTTCCCACAGGCCACCATTTCTCAGAGTCAACCTGTCATCCAGATCCACCTGATCTGTGTCTGAATGAGGCACAAACAGTGTCCAGGGAAAGGATATGATTCCACAACATGCTGTGAAAGAGGGAAATGCATAACAAGGCTATAAGTCAACAGCCTTCAGTGAAAATGCAATGAATTTTTCACCTCTCGGATTCAGAAACCTAACCATACGGTAAACCATGGATGCACAACTGCAAACATACTGCACTGCACCCTCACAGATTTTACTTTTATAAACCGCAGAGGAAACTAAACAAACTTATTTCAACATAATCTCATGCCAACAATGTGAAAAGGAGGCCTTAAGCGTATCTAAATTTACTAACTAAACGTTCCGCCTATCGTGCATATTTTGCTTTATTTGGGTGCTAAATTACTTACATGTGTAATGGGATATTTCAGTGCACAACATACATAAAAACCTCTTGTCCAATAAAATATATAGCCAGCATTTAGATTTTGCCTACAGCTGCAAACTACACATTGTGGTGTAGGAGAGAATCTGGCTGCTGACTGAACCTGAACATCTGCATGCAGAAGATATTCATGCTCACATCTTTCAATGGTTCAAAAAACTTTTACTTACTGGTAGCAATTTATAGGCAGGTATGTATTTGATCTAAAATTATGTGCTTTCATTGAACAGTTGCATGTCAGCAACAGGGCACATTTTTGGCCTGAACTTAAATGCAAGCATATTTAAAACACATTCCTGATGAAAATAAACATCTTAAACCAGCCTAAACTGGTTGCCTGGTCAGACCAGTTTGTTGGCTTTTTTTAGAGGGGGTTTGGGCACTTTTCAGATAATCAGGCTGGGAGAACTGCTTAAACCTTTATTTATTTATTTATTTATTTATTTATTTAAATTGTATATTCAAAAATCTTTACTGACCCTCTAACTGTTTGTTTCACACTTTCCATACTTGGCATTCCCTCCGTCTCTGTAGCAGTTTGACAAAACAGCGCTATGCAACTTCATTCCTTCACCGAAACAGTGTAAACAGGTTTATTTATTCATTCCTCCTGTCAGCAGAAACAGAAAGTGCTGCGTGGGCAGTGACTCGGGCAAATGTCCGCTTTGGTTTCTGCCTGACCCACATGTACTTGGTTTCCTCGAGTCTGACAAGGTTAAGAAGCTACCGGCAAATGCCAATGCCTCCATCTAAGAACAGCACAATAGGTCATTAACATTTCTCTGATAGGAGAATATAAGCTTCCTCTGACTGATCTGCCTTTGGGGGTTAAGCTCACCCATTTCCCACTACCAGGTCCAAACTGTGAATTTCAAAGTCCCTTAGTGTGCATCAATCAGCTCACAACCCTGGAAAGCCAGTATACAATTCAAGAAAAAAAGTTAAGTCGTTGAGCTTTCTGTATATAGTTGGCTTTCTGTCAGGACTCCAACGTCTTTGTAGCTTGTATTTATCTAAATATGTCTTTGGAGTAAATCACAAAGCTGTCTAGATTTTTTAAACTGGCTGAGCGCAGCCCTATTTTGGAAGATGCTTGGCTGGATTCAGAGAGGGTTCATTTCCCTGAAAACAATCAGTAGGCCACTTGAGCCAGAGCTCTATGGTTTATGTGCTTGGTGCATGTTGAATTATTAGCCAGATATTGTGGGTAGACAGACACTGCATCACTTTACACAGCCATATAATGACAGTGTTACAAGTATGATCCCTTATTACTTGATAATCACCATTTATACGGCAGCAGAGCAACAACTGCTTGTTTTTATTATAGCTTTTCAGAACCCAAATATTTCAAGGAATAGTTCACCCAAAAATGAAAATTCTGTCATTATTTACACACCCTCACGTCAGTCCCGGCCAGTCATTATAATGAAAGAAAATTAGGACTGGGACTGTCAAGCTCCTAAATGATAAAAAGCACTATAAAACTCTTTATATGAATCATGCAGTATATTCCCAGTCTTCTGAAGACATACAATAGTTATGTGAGAGGAACAGACTAAAAATCCACCCTAGCTCTCTATGAGAAAGGTAATGATTTGCGAACATTTAATTCAGATCTTTTCAAATAATCAGTTCCAGTTCACAAACCCGAATCATTTGGTCAGTGAGTTTGAATTGAATTTGTCAACAAATTAGTTCTGGGTCTCAGCAATTAACAGCCCACTGGACTGAAAGATTTTTAAGTGAATTTCCACTTAACTTTCAACTGGATTTTCATACAAAGCTGACTTTAGAAGAGCTTGAACAGTGGGGACTTTTATGGCATGAATGCTCTTGTCCACATTCTTTGTAAAAGCACAACCTTCTACATTTTTCCTTTTGTGATCAACAAAACAAAGAAAATTAGACAGGTTTGGAACAATATTCCAAGGAGAACCTGCAATAAGGGTTAATAAGGCATTAACCAATCTCTTAACTGCGGCATAAAGAAGTCATTACAAGACTTTAAAAGCACAGTACACTCGGTAAAAACAGCAATCGTTTTGAAGCACGCTATGGAGAGCTCATTAAGGGAACCAATGAGCTAAATGGCTTCAGATAGTCTGCAGACTTCTGGAGTCATGTTTTGAGATCCAGGCAGGAGCTGAGAGATGGTTTGTGTTTGCAAGGCTGAGAGAGCCAGACCCCCCGCCCATCTGTCGAGCCGAACTCCACCGCTTCAGGCCAACAGGAGCGGGGCAGAGCACGAGGGGAGAAAACTCAATGTGTGGGAGAGCGATTTGTTTCTGTTAAATAAAAGAAAACAACCGTTTAGAAGGAAAATAAACTTGTCATGGAAAGAACGAGAGAAACAAAAGATGTCCTTCATAATGCAAAAACTGGCAAACAAACATGTGTGCTCAGAGGGAAGGAAAAATTCCAACCTCTGCACCCAAATCAGGCAAACTCAAGATTCAATCAATTAGCGCTGTTTGGTGGTCATTTCATGCCGACTAACTGCTCGCCTCTGCCCGAATAATTGCACCCAGAAGATTAAAGAGGGAAAGTTTCAAATTGGCTGAGGGGAAGGGGACATAAGACAAGATGATGCGTTCTGCTTTCCTATTCCTCTTAATGCACCAATCACATGCAACCTGAGCTTGGGGTAATGGCAGGGGTTGGCTGGGTCTCATGGGTATCACTGACCGAAATATCCTACATTACCAGTGCAGGGGCCCGTCTCCGAACAGGAACTGAAGTTAATATAGGGGCTCATTTAGCTGCACCGTTAATAAATAGGAGCAGGCATGTTCAAGACTGCTTTCCAATTCGTCATTCGCTTTTCATTATTCGGTTTCACCGGCTAGACAGAAAGATCTAGACTTCTAAGAACAGGGCAAGGGTGGAAGAACTCCTAGAAGTCTGACCAATCCCTTGGATAAATCCCTCGCATTGAGTATGAGATGCATTTCTGAGCCCACACAGTGAAATCTGTAACTGTAACCACAGTCTTTCCAGGCTGCAGAGAGTGCTGACCACAAATGGCCTCCGGCAGTCGTTACCGCACACGTCTCTGCAGGGCTTTTCCGCCACGACCCACAGACCTGTCTTTCTTAGTCTCCATCGCCCAAAGGCCACTATCCTCTCTCTTTCCTTCATTATTCATCCACAACGTCCTCTGCTCGCATTTCATCCTCGGCCTTACTTAGCGTTAAAACATGCTTTTTACCTTTCCCTGACCCCTGTCAGCGTTTCCAGTTCTGCTGGCCATGGACAGCCCCAGCCTAGCTCCACCTAACCCTTTGCTTTCCCCAGCTGGCCGGGCTTGAGGTTTTTAATGGGAAGGTTATGGGTGAGGCCGTTCATATCGCACTAACGTCAACCAGCGTAACAAACCCTGACAAGGCAAGGTTACAAACCCTGCCATAAACTGCTCCCGCCCTGGACAATCTTCATTAGGCGTACTCCAGTTTACATTTAGAAAATGTTCAAATGAGATGGAACAGATAAACTGTACTTTAAATTTGCTGTTGGAAAAAAGAAGAACAGACATTTATAGTAAACATTTGGATTTCCGCCTCAGCCAGCTTATTCTCTCCCTGTAATAGACAAATATCAAAATACAGCTTAGATATTTATAATAGATAAATCAGCGTTTTCATGGCGTAGACAACATTGCAAAGGATGCGCATTGTACAAAATGCTCACTGGCATATATTTTGACGCGATCAACCCGAGTTCGAATCCGCCTTTTGCTGAACTCATTCTTCTCTCTTTTTCCATCACATATCTGACGAGCCTTTTTTGTCCCAATATAAAGTGGCATTCATTTAAAATATGATAGATACAATTATGAGGTGCAAATATCAGCCATTTTTTGCACTAAATATAAACAGCATCTACTATTTACACTAATTGCAAAGAAATGCTGCTATTTTTTCATATAAGTGTAAATAGAATCTAACACTATTTACACTATTTTTTCTATTGCTAATAAAATATGCTATTTGCAATTAGTGTAAATATCATCTATCACGGCCGCTGCCTTCATGAAATTAGGGATGCAAAATCACAATCTATATTATAACAGCCAATTAATGACCAGTTTTTTTTATTATTTGCATATGGTACATTATAATGTGATTCCTACATTCACTTTTAACATTTTATTTTTTATTTATTTAGACAATTTGTTATTTTAGTATCGCTATCATTATCAAACTATTTTAGAAAATAATTATCAGGTTATCAGTATCGGTTATCGGTATTGGCTTAGAAATTAGACTGTCAATTCCAATTCTAGTCCATATAATGCCATTAGTATCAAGCTAGAAAACCATGTTCTATGAGCTGCTAGCTGTAAAAACAATTTGCAGTCCCGTGTCATACTGTACATAAGTGCAAAGCAATAGTAGTAACTTGTGAATGATGAGCAAAGACACTAATGTCTAGTTATCTTTCAAACCAGGTAAACTCTTATATACAAAGCTTCAAATGCCAGTATCTGTGCCAGTCAATCCAATCTCTGTTGCTTCATGGAAATGTTTCAAAAACACAAAGCTGCTTGCAGAACTTAATGGTGCTCTAGAGTGACTCCTGTTTCACAATCAGCTTCAAATAAACACTTGTAAAGCTTAACCTTTGCTCTGCCACGGGCCTGACCTGATCACGCTAGTTATATTGACGATTGTAAATTCATAAATGAAGTATCCTATGGCTGCTAAGCCAAAAAATGTCCCTGATTCAAAGCAGAGCAGGAAAATATTCAGAATAAGAATGTTGTTTATCCAAGGAAAATATTTCCTCCAGCACACCTTCTCCTCTCCATCAAGAGAGGTCGTGTCACATAAAGCTTGGCCCGGATTCCCAGTCCTTCTAAAAGAATCACATCTGGATGGGCTGAAGGAATAACACAGAGAACATCCCTGCACTGACAGCATCCTTTAAACAGCCTTTGGGAAAGTCAAATATTTTAGCAAGATCCTTTCCAGTACAATGATCAAAATTAAAACAGTGGGATGTTTGACGGCAAGCTTTTCCAGGCACCGATATCAAAGGGAAGCGATGACTTACAGGCGGCCCAACTTGGGTGTGGATTGGAACAGCAGCTCCGGCAGGACCTGCAGCCGGTTCCGGTTCAGGCGGCTGTGAGGAAGAGAGGACAAGGGGAGGGCAAGAGTTAGCGTGGTCAAAACATCTAGAGTCAGGAGGGAAGAAACGCAATGTAAGGATGATCTTATGCAGAGTATAGATCAGTGGGTATGCGCTCAGGTTCTTAGATTATCCGAGGCAGAAAGAGAGAGTGAAAACAAGGGAAACAAAGATGGAAAGGTTGTTTGGCTAGCATAGCGACATGCAGGCATCTGAATACCTAGATGGATGAGACAACAAGTCAAACGCAAATGACATACGGATAGACCAATTCATCTCTATGATTAAAGAAACAAGCAATGTTATTATCAGGATCAGCAGCATCACGACTGGCCAATAGCAACATCCTGGGGTCAGGAGTCACAGCTGTGCTGGGGCTGATGGGAAATAAATGCACTTCCTCTGAAGATGGCCTAGGTTATCTCCAGCAGCGCTCTTTAAAGGCTATTATCACTCACATGAGCCTGGCCAGACTGACTGTGGGCTTTGGTAGGATGACCCTTATCACGGGAGTATGGGTTTTTGATGCAGGGTCACAGAGCAAACCAAAGGTATGTGGAGGAGGAACATCACTAGCGTTTTGTTTTGAGGATCTACAATGTTTGTAACTCAGTTCCTTGCTGTAGCTTCAGCTAGACTCATTCTTGAAGGAAAGAGTTGGTTTTCTCTTGCTGCGGCCTCAACTCCATACCTGAGCCTGCTTAACAACATCTTGTAATATCAATAATAACATAAATGAATCTTGTAATAGATCTTAGTCAGGGCAGTGCCATATTTAATTTTTGACAGGGATGAAAACAAAGCTACAGTGTGAGGGATATAAATTACGTGCGCTCAGTGGATTGTACAGCTGTTTAATAACATACAGACTGTTCAACTGATGAAACTTCCTTCTGAAAAAACCTTTAGTAGACAAAAACTCCATAAAACAGTTGTGAATTAAAATTGCATGATCTATCCCTCACAGCCTTGTAAATTTAAATCATCCTATTTAAATTCAATGACATCTAACCAGGTCTGTTGTGCTATATGAATCTGTGGGTCAGTGACTAGAATTCTATTAATTTATTTAAAAATACATTAAAAACCATTAGAAATTTATAAATACGATGACTTTAACCCCTGTTCTAAAGTTACACACAGGAATAAAATATATTTTATTAAAATGAAATTTTAAAAGATTTTCTTTATGGTAGACACTCTTATTTGTCATTGACCTCAGTTCAGATGCTTGATGTCAGGGTTTGAGGGATCAAGCGGAGGACTTGCCTCAAATTTGACTCTTGTTGAACCATGGTTTAAAATCTATTTTTAAGCAACGTGTAAGTCACAGAAAACATTTCTGTTCTTTCTGTTTCCATATCATTAATTCCAGAGCACTTGCTCTCATAATGGGGCCAAGCTATTAATATGTCTACTGGATTACAACAGCAACAAAAAGTCACACTCGGGTGTCAGATGGAGGGAAAGTGGCCGCATTGGCCGTCTCTCCGTCGAGAGCAGGTCATTGCATTAAATGCTGTGAAATTCTAAATACAAGTGACACAATCAGGAATGTAGATCTTAAGATCCAGATAAACCAGACGCACAAAACCACCACAGAGACAGAGGTGGTAAACAGACTTACAAACTTCAGTTCTCTGCATGATGCCTGCTGATTTTGAGTCTGTCACTAACATGTAGCGGCAGCTGGCAACAGTCTCGGTTAAACACTGACAGAAGAACCGTGCAAACATTTACAAGGAATGAAACGCACTGAGACATTCACACATAAACAAATCTAAGGATGCTAACACAGGCGAACCACAGTCCAGACATTCTTTAACCTTGTCCAGCGGCAGTAATAGCTAGCATGTTTGGTCTGACCCAATGGTCAATTTCACTTGGAAGTGTTAGGATTCTCACCAGAAAAGAGCAAATTGTTGCTCTCCAGATGTCAGGGGGCAAACGAGCACGTAAACCCGCTGGACTTGAAACGAAAGTTATGGAGGTCACCTTCAAAATCTCAAAGTTCCTTTCGCTTTTGTGAAGATGTTTTAGATTAAAACTGACAAGGTCAATGTGTTGCTCATAAACAGCTACAAATTCTTTTTTCCAAAACACACATAGAGAAACATGTGGAATATGTATCAGGACAGCATGCGAGTTCAATCATTTCTTCTATTTGATACTTACATTCTCTCAAGCTGTTTGAGATCCTGAAATGCTCCTCTTTCGATCACACTTATTTGATTGTTCTCCAGATGTCTGTGGGGGAAAAAAAGAACTTCATTATCCAATCAACTCCAGCGATTCAACTTCAAATGACATTGATTAGGTCTCTTGAATGATTGAAATGACAGTTGAAAGAGAACTAGAGGACCTCTTGACTTCGCTTTGTCACAACAGCGAATGATAAGCATACAGCCTTTCCTTATGAAAACCAGAGCAGATTTTTCTTTGATTTTATGAAGTGTTCGGTTGCCTCAGCAGACCCTCGTTCGTGTCCAGCATGCTTGTGACGACGTACCGGAGGGTATTTTCAGAGTTCTCCTCTATTCTGAAGACTTTGTCATATTTCAGGGCCCTTAAAATTTTCCAGATGCATTAAAAAGACAGCACATCTCCATGGATATTTCTTGTTTATATCTGAGTCTCTTTGAATCAGGGCAAACGCGCAGTGACACGCATAGGACGCACACAGCCACTAAATTACATTCAGCACTGGATAATACAAGCAATCCTCCAAAAAGAGAGGCAGTCCTGAAGCAAAGTGCCTCTAAAGTGGACTTCCGCTTTCTGGGGTTATGAATGATGCTTTTAAAGCAAATGTTTAGACACGCAACTGTTTTTACAGCCATAATCCATGCTTTGTCACATCATTCTGTCAGGAAGAGAGGAGACACTTGGCTAAGCCAAAGGCTTTTTTATGAATGCTGCAACTTTATGGCACAATCCAGCATGGCGAGGCCAAAAACACAAGGAATCCCACAGGACGAGCCTAAATTGATTTGTTTGTAATAATTGCATTCTTCACTGATAACAAACATATCATATAGTCTGCATCTATCATAAATCTGTGCCTGAGTAACTATCTGGCTCATTCTTACAAATGGGGGATCAACCCCTCCGTGGTTTATGTATTTACATTAAAAGTAATCCCTTTCGATCCCGACCAGATGGCTTTTGGTGTGTGCTGAAGAATAATAACGGTTCTTTTTCTTCATTTTTCAGCATCTCTCCCTCTTTCTGTTCTTTGTCTTTCTCGTCCTTATAGAAATGTTTTGATGTTTTGCATAGAAACATATGGGACACAGGCAAACACCTATGCTTTCACAGGGGCTGACAAGAAGAGTAGAAGACCTCTCAATTGAAAAGGTGAGGCAACACACATGGTATTGCTGGAACAGTCTTTGTTATTCTTGCCTTAAGCGTTAACCAAGTGCTGGTTTATATTGCAGACAGTGCTTCCCTGAGGACTTTTGAATGGGAAATATCTATGTCCCAAAGTAAGGTCAATCTTTAATTGTGATATTTAATTATTGTTTATTTATTAGGAAAAAAATATAATAATAATAATAATAATTACTTTAAAACAAAAGTGATCAGTGCTTATGAATGTTTAAAAAACGTGTCAATCAAAAGTCACATGGTGCAACCAAAATTCAGACACATGCAGGAGAAAAAATAAATAGGAAATGATATCAGAGGACCCATGCAGACCCTCATAATTGTGCGTCAAAGTCATGTTATGGCTATGTTATGACAAGGCAATATTAGTTCCGGTTGTAAAATGTCAATTGGTGTAACTCTCCAAACACTTTTTTATATTTATGAATTAATAATGCTGATTTTTTTAGGAATAAATTACATTGCAGATGGCACTTCTCTGAGGACTTTTGGGTGAAAAAGTCCTTGTCCCAAGATTATCCCAAACGTTTGTCCCAATTAATTAATTATTATTCATGAATTATTATTAATCCTAATTAATTTATTTCTTAGCAAACATATTTCCATAAAATAATAATAATAATATTTGTTTGAAAAACATTTGTCTGCCAGTCGAAGTCATGTGTTGCAACAAACATGCAGAAAAGAAATAAAACAGGAAGTGATTTCATAGAGAGAACCCCATGCAGAGCCTCATAACTGTATCTTAAAGTCATTAAAAGTTCAGGTTGTAAGATGTCATATGATGTAATATGTCATCTGAACCTACATTTAAAATCTTTTTTGAAACTAATAAATTACAGTGCAGCTTACGCTTCTTTTTAGCGTGGGAAAATCTATGTTTCAGAGTGAAGTGCATGCGTGGGAAAATGCATAGGTGTGATTGGATGCTTGTCCTGAGCTATCAGACGGAGGAGATCATGGCACAAGCCTTCCAGAGAGATAAGGGGTGCTGAGGCTGTTCACAGGGCCAAGTGGGAGGCTGCTTTTGATGCACACCAAGACCATTAATCATAAACCACCTTAAACTGCCTCGGTGCAGCCCGCCAGCCACTGCCTCTGCTTACGACTGCTCTCTTGGGCGTTTATTTTACTCCTCTTTTTCACTTGTTTATTTTTATCTTCATTCCACTCTCTTTACTGGCTCTCATTCAGGAAGAAAACAGCACGGAGAAATACATGATTACAGTCATTAAGCTGAAAGAACACTTTCTCCAGAGAAGCCCAACTTGTTAGATCCCCACTGCCCTGCACCTCTCCGAGCAACTGTCGGTCATTTACAGTATTTACTCTAAAGGTTCAAGTTTCTGGAATGGAATATATTGTTACATATTCAAACTTAAGAACAAGTTTGAAGATTGACTGCATCTAAGGCGATGACTTCATGCGAGGTTCAGTCACAGGGTCATGTTAAATGTGTCGGATTTACTCAGCTTAAATGTCAGTTTGTTTTATTATGACTTATGCCTTAATCCTCCCGGCTTTCAGCCTCAAACCCTTTGATGGCTTTGACTGTAAAGACAACGCGGAAGAGGAGGGGAATTGGGAGTTAAAGGAAGGATTAACTGTAAGAGTGAGAGATACAGAGTGACATCTTACAGCACGCGCAGGTTCTTGAGGCCAGAGAAGTCCACTTTGGTGATCCGGGTGATGTTATTCCGGTCCAGATCCCTGGAGAGAAAAAAAAGGGAGAGGGATTGAGAAAAAAGTTAAAAGCTTTTCATTTCACTTATGCTTTCAAACATGATTTTTCAAGTCTCAGCTCACAGCAGAGTCAGTAAACAGAGAATTTAAATTCAGAGGCTCCCTGGCAGTGCCTCGATGGCCCCGACTCGCACCAGATGCCCGCGGGGCAACGCTGTTCAAAGCTGGCGTCTGCCAGGGAACATTAGTGCCATGCTGTGGAATACTGAGTCTGAGAGGCCGACTTTGCCTCGCATTCACTAGAGGCGACTCACTTTCAGCATGCTGCTATTGAGTTGCCTCGACTCTAAACGTTCCCATACACACTCTCATGCACGGCTCAGGGTCACGTTAGTGATGTGATTTACACCATAAATGTTGTTTACTATGCTTAAATAGTGTTCAGAAAAGCTGATATTTCAGGCTGGTCTGGCCAATGCGCATGTGCAGTCCTAAGCTCGCATCTCAGGACACTAACTGTTTCTATCATGGACTGTAAATAAAGATGGACGATGTGTCTCCACTTTCCTCCACGTTAGAAAAGTGATGCCAAAATATCCCAGTATGGCCGCTGTCATCTTGTGCCAATAACGTCATTTGGAGCCAGAGTCTGCATGGTAGGGATTCATTTGGAGCCCGAGTCTGCACAGTAGTGATTAATTTGGAGCCTGAGTCTGTACAGTAGTGATTCGTTTGGAGTCAGAGTCTGCACGGTAGTGATTCGTTTGGAGTCAGAGTCTGCACGGTAGTGATTCATTTGGAGAAAGAGTATGCGCAGTAGTGATTCATTTGGAGTCAGAGTCTTCGCGGTAATTATTCATTTGCAGCCCAATTCTGCACAGTTCTGATTCATTTGGAGCTTGAGTCTGCACGGTAGTGATTCTTATGGAGCCTGAATCTGCACAGTAGTGATTCTTATGGAGCCTGAATCTGCACAGTAGAGATTAGTTTAGAGCCGGAGTCTGCACAGTAGAGAATCGTTTGGAGACTGAGTCTGCGCGGTAATGATCATGAGCTGGAGCCGCAGTATCAAAGTCCCACCCAAACTCCTGCAGACCCTATCACAAGCTCACAACCATGATCCCACACCCCGTTTTTATAGCATCAAATAACTAATTAAAAGCTAACTTTTTAGAAAACCTTAAACACTTGAACATACATCAGCGCGATAAGAGCTGCCTAAAATGAAAGAGACCACCTTTGGGAAAAAATTTATTTGAAGTGTAAGTTGATTTTTTATTTTGGCTTACGTCCCATTTGTTTAAATGAAAAGGGCAGGGTTTATGCTGAAGCCAGCCACCAGATGGCGATCTAAATATTTTGGCTTCGCTTTTTATGATGTGTACGACACACTTGGTTTCATTGTAAATAACGATTGCAGCGATTGGTTATCACAACTTTAAATTTAACAACAAAATAAGTAATAATGTGTTCTTTCATGCTTGATTTAAAATTATAAGTTTAGTTAACTTTAGTGTAGTTAAGTTGGATACATAGGTCATCTCAACACATTATAAGTTGTTATAACTAACTACAGCAACATTTTTCACAGTGCAATCGGAGCTAAAGTGACACCATTGCCTCTTTTATTTTGAAGGTGGGACTATTCCGCATTAAGTCTAAAGTCTTTGTCTGGCTCTGTTTTTTTCTTCTTCTTCTTTCTTTTCCATACAAAAATAAGACAGCTAAAGGCTCAAAAATGTCTGAGAAATGATATTTCGTTCTGCATGTAAGCAAAGCGAATAAGAAGATGAGAATTAACTGCTTGAGAAAGACAGACTGCATGGAAACATTTGTGTTTGGAAAACATCTCCTCTTGCATCTGAATGAATTATATATTACCAAACTAAGTATTTTTCCACTCTAGTCAATACTTTATCCTTTTCCCAGACTGTTTTATCAGTTGTTTCAAGCGTGTCTCAAATTGTATACATTCACCGAAATGAGTATACATGCCAATCGACTTCCTCTGTGGGCGCTGTTTACTGGAGCCCCGCCACACTGAAAAGATTAACGTTGAGAAATATACAGTGACATATAATGACACACGCATACACATACGCACTAACATCGGGCTGTCTCAGTGTGTTTCTCATAATATACATAAACATTTATAAATCTGATTTAAAGGCATATTGGATTTCAAAAGACTTCTCCAGAACCACAAAACGCACATCAAGCAGACTAATATGAGCCATATAGGAAACATATTACAGGGGACAGGCCATTTACAGACCCTGCATTCCATAACATGATTCTCTCCCAGACGTCAACTGCGTTTCAAAACCAAGGCAGCATTACTGTGTGTAGAAAGATAACGCTGTCTATCTGGTTTTGAGAAATAGCCATTATCTGCTATGAAAACCAACAATGACAGCATCTTTCACACCCACTTTTTGGCATACAGATGAAGAAAAATGTGAATTACCTGAATCAACAAAAATTTTAAACAAAATATTCCCAAAAAACTGGCCTAGGGTTGTCTGAACAACTGCTGATTAAGCATGTTATGAGTTTGAGAGCTCTCCCCATGCATTGCAGCATGAATAAATTAAGTCTCTTATTGTTGTTATTATTTTTAATTACTGTTATTATGACTTTACTTTTTGCTGACTTCTTTATGGTGTTGTTTTTGTTATTGTTTTTATCGTCACTTATTGGTTGTGTGGTAATGTAAGGACCTTATTTCACTTAAAAGTGTTTGTTGATTGTCACTGTTATTGAGAAACACTATTGTTCAGAAGTTCTTTTGTTTTTTAAAGCAATGATGCATTAAATTGATCAAAAGTCACAGTAAACACAATTTTAATGGAAAAAAAGATTTATATTTTAAATAGAAGCTGTTTGTTTGAACTTTATATTAAAAAAATCCTGAAAAAGGTGTTTGGTTTCCACAAAAAAATATTAAGTAGCACAACTGTTTTCATCATTATAGTAATAAAAAAAGTTTCTCAAGCAGCAAATCAGCATATTAAAAAAATTTTCTGAAGGATCATGTGACACTGAAGACTGGAGTAATGATGCTGAAAATTCAGCTTTGAATAACTAAAATATTAATAATATTATAGAAATTAGTTATTTTTAATGGTACTAATCATTTTAAAATATTACAGTTTTTACTTTTCATTTCATTTTGATGAAAAAAATGCATCTTTGGTGAGCATAAGAGACTTCATCAGTGTGCTTTAAGCAGTCAACAGCCTTTATGAAGCTTGAAAGTTTCAGTTCCAGTTACTTGCGATTGCATTAAAAGAAAATGACCAGTACAAAATTTCTCCTGCATTGAACTCAAAAATCTTAATGCATCATCATGTTCCCTTGATCTTTTAACTTCTCCACAATTCTATATAAGCACAGTGCTCCCACAAATTCTCCCTTTTTTGTCTCTCCACGTCAGTCTCTTTCCGTTTTCACATGCCCTAATCTCCCAGTAGTTCTCTCTTCTATAGTTTTCTCATCTTGTATCCTCTCACCTGCTTGCAAAGTAATCCCACTAATAACACTGCACATTTCCTCTCTCTCTCTCTATCTCTATCCGTCACTTCAGTCCTCGCCGTGTCAGTTTTTTACAGGATGTGTTAATAGCCCGGGGAGCTAACTAAGTCCTGCTTCCTCTAGAAACTCAATCAAACCTCCGGTCACACTGACAAGGTGGAGTTCACAGATATGGCAGCCCCCTACTGGCTATTGTTTGTTTTAATTTGTTGAGGGGATAAGGTGCCCATTCAAACGGCAGGTGTTCCATACTAACAATGGAGCCCACCACGCCCACGCACACCGTTAGACCACTCAACCTGACTCATCCAGGTCATAAGCCAGCAGAATACTCTAGTAAAATGTGCTTCTCAGGACGGCACCGGACAAAGAGAAGAATCTTTGCGATTTTGGCCTGAGGATATTTTGACTGCGTCGTGCCACAATTGGAACACGGCAGGCGACTGAGGTGCCCTAAGACCTCAAAGCTGAGTGAGAAAAATGTGCATGAAAACAAGAGTTGCTTTTTCTGTTCCCATACGATACCTCTCAATGCATTTCCTGTCGTAATCTTCTGTTATTTTCCTCAAAGCCACGCTAGTCTAGTCCTCAGAAGCTGATAGGTATGCTCCATTTCCTCTTGAAAGCTTCTCATCGCTGTTTGGAATCTTAAATGAGTTCTTCCTTTGGTTTGGACGCCTTAGATGGCTGTTTTTTATTAATTGTGTCCAACACATTAATATTCTCCTCATAAGATGCACAAGATAGTATCAGGACATGTAGACACATCAATTAGAATACATTTCGTTCTCATATCTATTGATCAATTACAACTAAACACCTTTGATATAAGTACAGATAAAGTACAACATGAGCTTATCCTTGTCCTGTGCATTTAAATTAACAGGTTCCCTGTCATAACTGTCAATGTGATTTCTGCCACCTATTATCTCTTAATTAAATGACTGTATTAATTATCATTTCTCCTTCACTGAGTTAATTCACTGAGGCATCCGTATGCCACTGAAAATTATAAAGCAGATGCTAAATGCAAGACACAGATAGGGATATTTTAATAACTTTAATGTGAACAGGGTGCAATTATTTTGTGCATTACAAACGGGTAGATTCATCATTGCGTTCTCCTCACTCTCCCATAACAGAGCTCTTTACTTTTCCCAGTTTTCTGGAAGTTCGCCGCCGAAATGGTTGTTAATTTGCACTTGTGCGAGATCAGATTTGGGGGGGTGGGGGTATTACCACTCTTTCATCTCCCATGGGCCATGCAGCCATGTGGCTACCACACATCTCCGGACACATGCAGAATTCCTGAGGTGTACCTCCCAACATATTACTACCACCTCAAAAGCTCGTAACAAACCCATATTCCCTGAAATCGTCACAGGGCTCCATACACATTCATTTTTACCGCCAAAACTCTGCATGTTAGTAGCCAAAACCACAAAAATGCAATCTTATATTTTTGATTACCTGGCATGGCTGGTGATGACTGCTTATTGTCTTTGGTAAATGCTTTTTTGTGATTAAAACAAAATACCGTCTGCTTTAACTGTTAGAACAGATTGGATTGGAGTTGGATAAGTTTGGCTTTGCATGAGGATAAAGGCCAACTCATCACTGGAGTTTCGGGATGAAGGCAGTGAAAATGAAGCAGCCAGTGCATCTTTGAGTTCCTCTTCATTGTTTATGAGCAATGTTGGCATTTTCCATCTCAGGGAGGATTTCATTTAGTAAATATTTTCATTACGGCCATGTCTGGATCCGAAGGACGCTGACTTCACACTAAGCAGAGCGGACAAAAATGAATTATTTCTTATTTCTTTTACCCTCTGGATGGTTTATTTTCGAACCCTGCCAGCTAATAGAGCAGACAGCCTGGTGTTCTTGCACAGTATATGACTTCTTAAATTACTGGAGTAACGCTTGGCTGAGAGGTGACAAGGGCATCTTCAACATGTCTGTGTGAAAGTCAATATGACAGCCAGGCTACAAAAGGCTCATCAATAACACAAGTCTCATTTTGGACTCCGGGGTTTAACCAAGGATACCCTCCCACCAACTTTCCGTAGATGTCATTACCAGGAAGAACAGTCAAAAAAAATGAGTGTCCCGGCTGACCATATCGATCAACAGCCTCTGTACCAGGCCACCATGGGTTTATTTATTTGGCTTTGTGGAGCTCTGTTTCCACTGAGTTTCCTGTATAAAAAAAAGATTGTTTTTTCTTGTATTGTAACTTACGTTTGGCAGGGGAGTGTTTACTTTGAAGTCATTATAGGCTAAAATTTTAGTCAAGCTACAGTTTGAAAAGTTAGTTAGCTACTACGAGCCACAAATGAAATGTATAGCGAACAACTTTTAATATGTAAGAAGACCATATCTTTTTTTTAAATATTTCAGATAATATGACCTGAAGTGTTAAATGACAGTTATACGTACATGAAAACTAAATAATACAAACAATAAAACTAGAAAAATCTTCAATTATACATATGGGTATATAATGAGCAGCAGCATTTAACTAAACAGGACGTAAAATGTTGTGTAAGGACAACAGCAAATAATTTTTAAACATTAACATGAACCATCTGAACAAAATGATTGACTAAATGAATCAAACACCCCAAAACAAAAAACAGAGAACAGTTAAAGAGCACATTTTCAAATGGCTGCAAAATACAGTGTAACAAAAACACAGATGCACATCACTATTTGACTTCTGAAAAAAATCACTTACTAGCATAACTCCCCAACACTTCATTAGAGTCCTCTTTCTTTCTGCCTACTGAAAACCTAGCAAAACCCTCATCAAATCATTCAGAAACACTGGTTTGAATCTTTTGTTTAGCTGCAACCACGTGTTTGAGTCTGTGATACTTACATCACAGTAACGAAATCATAAAACCACACACAGTTTTATTCATATTTGTTAGCTTAGGATAAACACGGTCACTTCTAGCTACACTCAACCACAACTAACAAGATGTACTGATGAGAATAACGAAGCTCTTCATGTGTTGCTCTGGTGACAAAGCCCACAAAACAAGAGCCCTCGTAAATATAAAACGGACTGGAGGCGTGCACATTATCGAACCCAGCCTTCCATTAAAGTATAACACAAGCTTGGAGGATTCACAGACTTCTGGGTCCCTAACATTCAGAGTGACCTCTTCGAGACTTTTGTGACGAAAGGTCTGCTGGCTTCCAGACTCACCAAAGACAGCTCTAAGCTTTGATGTACTGCCTGAAATGAGGCACATTAAATGTTTTCCGTGCATGAAAACAATTTTTTTCTAAAGTTGGGTGGCAAATATTTCCCTGAAATCTTTGCCCACAAGCAGTGCCAGCAGCTGTCTGGCAGACTGCAGTGTGTGAACGCTCACCGAGCGAGAGACTTCACATATGCTCCTCATATGCCCACTGAGGTCAGCAGGGCACCGGAGACCACAAACCCACCTCCTGATTCGCTCCAACACCAACACAACAAACACACACACTATCCCGCTGACTGACTCTTTGCAAAAATAAAAAACTGACATGCAGCATAAGCAAATGCTGACAAACGGATATGCAATCAAGGGCGGAGCTTCCAGTTGGGAAAGCAGGAGTTGGCGGTTTCACACCGAAACTTCATTAAGACACCCAGAGTGTGATGAGAGGAAGGGAATGCTGCCATTCTCTCTCCTGATCCAGCAGACCAAACATGCTACATCAGCCACAAAGTGCCACATTGTTCCTGAAGTGTTAACTGCGAGAGGTCCTTAGACTCCGGCGGAGAGAATTTGCTATTAAATGCTACAAAGTGTGTGCGTAACTGGTGCAAATTAGAGCGAGGGAGATGAAAGAGTGAGAGAGAGCGTGTGTGAGTGACTGAAAAGGGATATTACAGTTGCGACAGGAGCTACTAATGAGCACAAAATCATATGAGCTGTCAAAGAAAGAAAAGCCTTTCAAATAAATGCACATTTATTAGAGGGAAATGTGCCTGAACTCTTGAATTGTGGGTAACTAGGCCTTGCTTAGGGCAGAGGTGCAGTCATTACAGTTAAATCAACACTCCAGGGTGCTCTGGGAAACCTGTTGGCGTGTTAATCGTACCCAGGAGACGTGGAGACGGGTGCTTCTGGACTTTGAGCAGTCTTGAAAACTGCTAATTTACAGATGCTGTAGCTTGGTGCAAAACATTAGATGAATTGCTTGGTATTTAATGAATAAAATCAGTTATAAGAATACGCAAAGTTAACCAAATAATTTGCACACCATGAAAGACTTGCATCTGTCTCTAGTTTCAGCAAGACTAAACCTAACATGGTATATTTTAAAACAAATCCAATACACCGAGGGTCTTGACACTTATTTATTTTTCTCTCCACATGAAAAATTCCACTAAAAAGCCCTTCAGGGGTTAAAGGTTGGAAGGTTTAACCAGACCTTTGGCCACTGAACAGACTGGAAGCCGTTCCTATCAGATCCCCCCCAAAAATAAATGATATTATACCAGATGGTTGTGATACTTAATGAACTGCCATGGCTTTTCACGATAGAAGTGCCGCAGGTGGAAACAAGGAAATTAAGGATATATTTACAGTGAAATTCGTCAGTGGTTGGAAGTAATCTAAACATGTAAGAGAGTCGGTCTTAAGCTGCAGTGCGCCCCTCAACGGACTTGCGGTTCCCCAGCTAATACAGCCAAGGTACATACACACACTCACACCATATGTCCATTAATCAAGTTAATGTTTGTGTAAACTCATACTGGATGACAGAATCAGATGCAATGCTGTTCAACATTCAGATGTGGACACAATATCTCAAGCCTCATTTAGAACATTCTGTATATAATCAATGAAACGTGATGTTTCTCAACTCCAAACTCTTCAAACTTTCAATACAAAACTCAACAAAAACACTTCATGCATTAGACATGGAATTCATAGTAAGTTTAAAGAAAACTTAAAACGTGAAGTACTTAAATTGATTTATATCCTCTACAGAATAACATGACACTGAGCATATCCCATACTGATTTTAAAATAAATGTTTTTTTCTTAACCTCTGCTTTAAATCTATATTTCACTCTTAGAACTAAACTGACCTGCTTTAACAACTCCAGTAATAATGTTTAAAGAGGAAACCTGATCAACTGAGCAAAGGTAACAAAAGGAATCATGTAATTTTGTTCTATCAACTTAACAAATCTCATTAAGAAAAACTATAGTAATATTTTACAATAGTGCATATACTACACAAAATACTATTATTAAATTAAACTCATTTATTCCCACTGGTAACATTTATGACCTGCATTCACCTAATGATCTGATGAGTTACTGATGTGAAGTGAGTTGTGCAACTATAAATGGAGTTTAGACTGTCTTGATTTCATGTGAACATTTTTTACATAGCTGGTGTAAAATGCCACATGATCCAAGCTGATTAATTCCAGTTTGTCCATTTAAGACATGATGTCTTTTAAAGAGCTTATTATTGATGCATTCTTAAATCTGCTCTCTCTCAGTATATGTAGACAAGAGGGAAACCCAGAAAATAATTTTGTTGGTTTAATTCAAATGATAAAATTATAGATTTCAAAGTATAATTACAAGTAAAATAAATGCATTGCTTTTCAGCACAGTTGCTTGTTCAGTATATATTATAAAATAGTTACATCTTTTATATTTTTAGTACTTTTTATACTTTTTAGTAAAAGGCATCCAGCTTGACTGGTATCCAAGGAGTAAAATAGGTTTACTTAGCTTCAAAACTTGCGATTATTATTATTATTCTTTTTAAATAAATTAATACTTAAGTGTTCTATAACAGTAGTACCATTCAATACGTGTAACATGGACACTATGTAACAAGTGAATAACAGCTGTAAAAAGATGGGGGAAAAACTTTCTCTTCATATCCTTCTCACAGTAGGTTACATGAAATCGCGGCGCGGCGGTGCCACTGTGTGTGAACAGAGGTACGCGCCGCTGTCATTATATTATTGGTGTACAAATAACGCGATAATAGGCGTACTCACAGTCTCTCGGCATTCCTCGGGATTCCCCTGGGCACCGTCCTGAAGCCTTGACCCTGACAATCCACATGAGAGCCCGAACAACTGCACTTATGCGGGCATCCATTCACAGCACAGCACAGGAGCCCGCACAGCACAGCCACTGTCCCCCAATACTTCACCCACCGCATCATAAATCCTCTGAGGCTGAGAGCAGCCCGATAACAATAGAAAAAAATATTTAAAAACAACAAAATAAACTAATGCGCAGGCTATTGAAAAACAAAAAATGTATCCGCGTCTTGTTACATCCAGCAAATTAAATCCCGCGCGCAAAAAAAAAAAAAAAAAAAAAAAATACTACAGGTAGGACGAGGGGGAAAACTTAACGATGAGCTACAACACCAGCATAAAATAGTTCCAACTTTGAAAACTTTTCGAAATGCATCAGAAAAAGCTTTGCTCATTCAAACGCGAAGTTGCATCTGTCTCTCCACACCACTGAAACATACAGATGCGCATTAAAAGTTAGAAAAGCACATCGCTAACTAGTGGAAAAAAACGCCCTTTAAAAGTCTGCAAAATCATTCAAAACGTCCACAACGATTCCTTCTCATTCTTCACCAATTCCGCTTTTTTTTTTTTAGGTCCAGCATGCAAATCCTCATTGATAGTGATTGAGAAACTTCAGCGGAGCTCGTACCTATTGGATTTCCAGCCCCCAAACTCTGCGCTCCACACTCCTACTGGCCAATCTGCGTGATGTCATTCAGGGATATTTGGGGTCTCGACTCGAGAAGTTGTTGGGACAGCTTCAAATAACTCTGCCCGCACCAAATGCTCGTTAACTTTGAGGAACGAACACTAAGTTATGAATTAGAAACCGCAGCGCGAAACGAAGACACTTGTGCCATTTAGATTTTTTGAAACGCCAAATTAGAAATAGTAATAAAAAAAATTATATTGTAAGCCTATATTCACCACCAAGAAAGGTTTGTGGGGAGCACGGTGACAAAAAAACAAAACAAAAACACCTACAAATAAATAGCTAAATACATAATCAATTAATTTACATTTATGCATATATAGCAGACGCTTTAATCCAAAGCGACTTACAGTGCATTCAGGCTATACTTTTATTTTTTATTTATTTTTTTATTTCTAACTGAGAAAGCATAGTTCTTACTAAAGTTTAGTTATGTTATCCACTATTAACAGTTAAATCAACAGAGACAGCACCAAACTATTGCAAAATATTAAAAGTATATGGTGATTCATGAATGCAATATGTTTAATAGCCTAACTATATCAAGCAGTGAATCAGATACTGCAGAAATATCTCAAGCAATTTATCTATTTTTGCAGATACTTTGAGTCATGTCTCTCTTGAAATAGTTTCACAGGATTGTTTTTCTTTTTTCATGATTTTTGGTCCACACTTTGCTGTCTTAGTGCCCCCATCTGGTGAGAAACTTCATCTAACTAAATCCAAATTCCTTCCTCACTATGAGAAACCACTGGTTTCCCTATATTAGTAGTTTAGAATGGTTATGGAAGTTTAATTATTTTCTGCTATGGGTTTGTAATTAATTCCAGATACGTTTCTTTGCATATCCACGTGAAATATTCAGCTTGCAGTCCTTATATGCAAGATATTAATAATAATAATTATAAAGTACTGGAAGTCAAGTTAAAGGCATTAAATAGTCTGACAGAGCAAGTAACTTTTAAAAACAGATTAAAGAGTAGTGCTACACAGAAAGTATTAACTCCAGTCAGTAAAACATAACAGATGTCTAGATAGGTTAAAGCTTCACTCAATAATTTAAACATTTAAATGCTGAGTCCAGATCCTTAAAGAGCAGCATAGAATCCTTGTTTAACACACTGAATAAATTGAATCAACTCCCATATGCCAGATTCATTTACTCACATTATTCCTCCTGAAACCAAAGCGAGGGGCATTAAGCGTCTGCTGAAGGCTGCAGGTATATGTGTGAAGTTAAGCTGCAAAACATGTGCTTTACACTTCCTTTAATGCACACACACATGGCCGCGAGTCCATAAATCTGTGATTTGTGTCAATAAGTGTGATGTGCCAGATTTACAGACTGCTTTATTCTATTCACTTGTTCACGTCAGGAGTGAGGAATGTCCGGAGAGCTTCCACCTGTGGAACGCTGTGGAGAATGAGCGTGATAGGAGAGCAATACTCAACATGTGTCTGAGCTGTCTATCAGCTTCTCCAAGGTCAGACTTTCATGTTAAAAACTCTTACCCACGGAGTGACCCTCAAACAGGCATGTTGCACACTTAAGCACGATCAGGCTATATGGCAGCAGAAGCATTTCTGTCTTAAACACTCAAATGTATGTCTTTATTAAGGAAGAGTGTCATTTTCATTTTAATCCTCTGCGGTCGTTAGCAAGGAACTGGACTGCAGGCAGGATGCTTGTGTGCTTTGAGAGGTTGAGAAAAATAACAGCTGCCCTTGTTTTCAAAAAAGCAAACACAGTCATAATTTGTTTAAAAGCCGAGTACATGACATTACAAATAAGACAAATTGAACTAGAAAATAAATTGTGACTTATCTTTTAATCATAACTTGGCTGTTCTGAAAAAAAAAAAAAGTTGAAATAAGTTAAAAGGTTAGTCATCAAATTGCACTATGCACTATGCATGTCAAAACATAGGATCTTATCTGTAAAATGATACAAGTTTTGTGAGTTAAGGCTGGACAGTTGACATTAAACTGACCGTTCCATTTTATGTATTGCACCCAATGGAAAGCGAGTGGCCAGATTATGGAAAATCTTGGCATGGATGGTGTAGACCAGCACTTCTGGCTGGGAAGGGAAAGGGCTAGCCAAAGACCTGTCTGAGGAAAAAAGCCATTAGCATACCATGAGACATGAGACTGCTTTTAAATGGAACACTTGAACATAAAAAGAAATCCAAACTTTTCAGCAATTACGTAAATATCTCAGCCTATCCGTTTGCCGTTAAGGGGAAGGTATGCCATATATAGATTTTCCCTTACTCCATATATTCCCTTTCTTTGTCAGATTGTATGCATTTTAAATTGTCATTCTGCTCTGTAGCTTTGTAACCGAGAAGAGCAGGGAAGGATTTCTCATCTTCCTGGGTGGAAATTTCCTTCCTTTAGCTAACACAGAACTGAGAAAAACAGTCAAACATTTAATTACACAGCAAAATTTACTTTATGGCTCATAGATTTCCACTTTTGTCCCATTTGTATCCCAGCCAACCGCTGTTAACCCACATTATGGATATTCATTCTTTCCCACAAGCAAACGGAACATGAATGGGAAGTTGCTTATTTCTCTCAGGCATCAGTTTGCCTTGTTGTCTGGCACCTCTGTGAACTGCTGCTGGGTGATAATTGGAAAGACAGCCTCCCTCTGTAGCATCCTGCTGTCTGCACAGTGGCCACTTCAACCAGAGGCCCAAGCTTCCTGTGTGCGAGTCTCCAGAGCCAACTCTGCGTGTGCCCATGAGGCAGCAAGACCTCAGCTGCTGCTGCCACACAGAACTGCTAATTACATGCACATTGTCCTAGCTTGTACGAACAGGGGCGGGCAGGAGGCGGAGAAAGGAGAGTATTGGGAGGTGGAGAGTTGTGACAGGGGCCTGCCAGGAACAACAGCCTGGGGTCCCTCGGACACTCATGCTGTCAGGGCCTGGGCCCTATAATTTCCAGACAGCCAGAAATGCTCAGCTCAAGCTGTGTGCTAATCCACCGAACGGTAAAAGAGCTTTAGCAGTGTATACGCTCTATTTGATTCTTGTCCTTCAGTTTTAGCAAACAAACACATGGGGAAAAACTATGGCCAAATGTTGCCACAATCTTGTAGAATGGTTTGCTTGTAATTCTACAAGCTCACATTCCATGGGAACTGCTAAAGCCCTGCAGACATCATTGCTTATGCCAAACCTGAGGTGTTTTTTTTTTGTTTTTTTACTGAGTTGATCTTTGACCTGGCTCTGATGTCAGAATTTGAAACATTTGATGTTGAACCCTGGGACGCAAGCATTCCTACAGAATTTCTCACTCACTCCTTTTCAATTACTCACGGCAGGCAGGCAAAAGAATGTTTAAAATGATGTGCTTCCTACGTAATGCTGCTCAATGTGGACAGGAACAATGGGAATGAAACTGAATGGAGAAACTCCAACAAAAACAACAACATCCAAGCTTTTTCTTTCCAGTTGTAGGAAGTGCACAATTAGTTGGGCTCAGTGCTACAATCAGAAAGGTTTTGTAATGTGGAAGTGGTTAATATGGTTGATCTTTTTTTAGAGGATGTGATGAGGACTGGATGGGTGGGAGGTGGGATCTATCTGGTGCCCTTCCGCTCCTCGTGCCTCTATCAGGATTAGCCTATAAACAGTTCCATATGTGGGGCTAACCCTGACGCTACAATGTAAGACTTTTTCCACCGGTATGACTGGAAGATTGATGATCCAATTTACTAGGGAGTTATCATGGACCCAAATACTCAAAAGAACTAAGAAGAGCAGCCAGCTGTTGGCTCTTCTGCCTCAATTTTTCCTTCGACCGGAATTTCATCTGCATACGGGGAGATGGAGAAGTAATGTTCGTGTGGTCAGATGCAAGTCTCTCAGTGCAGTTGATAAACTTTACACTCCTCCCATGACTGTTCCCAGAGACTCACTCAGGGGCTAGACGAATATCCATGCAAGGGAATAAGGTTTTTGTGAAGGGATGATTATAGGTTACTTGCGTAGAGGTCTTAGCAAGAGTCTAATGTTCTCGCTCATCTCAGCATCCTTTAATCTAATCAAACAAGAAACCAAAACAACACCCCACAATACACAAATCAAATTTTCACATTGACATCTCCAACTGTGACCTCACAGGCAGTCTCAAACATACTGCAAAGCCGTCACTCATTATTAAGATTCTCCCTGACCAAACGGTCCTGCCCGGACTACATTTGTGGTTCAGTAATAAACTGTAATTAACACCAATCTCTGAGATCAGCATCCTGATTGAGTCCAGCATATGCAGGCCACATGCACTGACCTCTGCCTCTTTCAGTCTGCTGCTCAAGAGTTGTTTACATAGTGACGTTCTACTAGCATTCATCAGACTCTCTGTAGGGAGGCTTTAAGAAATTTTGGACTGAACTTGTACTTTTTAGCCAGGAGCAACTGTTAGCGATTGGCCATTGGAGAGCTATTTGTAGACATCACAGCCAGGCCTATAGACACTGCAGCCTTCGGTCTTCATGGGACTGCGGTTGACAGCGCTGACCTTATGCTGGCCAGCATCCATCTCACACAGCACTGTGATTGCCTGGTCTGTTTTTTATTCTCTTCTGAAATTCTGTCTGACCAGAAATTGTTATTAATTATAAAATCTTTGCAAAGTCTATCACTTTCCTGCTTGGCTGACCACATGGTTTCCCCCCACTGGCTTTTGTTTTGTTTTTCAGGGAACCAACATGAAGCCAAATGCAACACAAGTAGACCTTTTGAGGGTTTCACGGATTTAAATCAAAGAAACAAAGTTTTAGGGAGCGGAACGGGGGTGTGTAGGACAAGCTATTGAAAAACAGCAAGGTTTGAAATCCCCAGCAAGGCATTTTAATTAACCTGACTTGAAAAAGTGAATTTTGACTATAAAAGAATGTTAACAGGACTGAGGGCTAAGGGGTCTCTGTTGGTAACAGCGAGAGGTTGGTTAAGAAAGCCTCATGGTTCAGAGAGGGTGACGTCACACAAAGACTCAACAAAGCTAAACAATGACCTCCTTTTCTTACTCAGACTTTTTTCAACATGAGAAAATTAGAAATGCTACACATTATTATGCCAACCCCTTTTTCATTGACAAGAGAGTTTAGTAGCTGTGTTGCTGTTTACTTCGAATGGGCTGGAAATGCCTCGAGTAGCCTGGGTTCAAAGAAAACAATGTTCAGTGCTGAACTGGCAGTGGGAACTCAATCCCTCAGCAAGCAAGCTTGCCGCAGTCTGACATGTGCACCGAGGCTCTGGCTATATCAGCCTGATATTACGTTTACAGCGGCTCCACTGTACAAAGGAGGAGAAAACACATGAGAGGAAAAGGCTGAGCTGAGCAAACGTAACACTGTGTGGTGACTAAAATGACTAGAGAAGGACTCCAGTCCATAAAACATGCAATTGTGTTACTGAAGCAATAGTCTTAAGGCTGATTGAACCAGATCAGTTGGCCTACTTCGGGACACTGTGTAGGGATCACAGTGCTTTTGCAACTTTCTTTGGAAACTTTTGCAGTGATTACCACCGAATGCGGCGCTTTAACAATAGTACTAGTGTTACAAGGCATATGTGGAAACGGGAATTTGACAGGATTCCATAGGAAGTTAATGTGCCAATTCATGGTGGGTGCTTTAAGTGTGGCTTATAAAAGGAGCCCCATTGGTCTGAGTGAGCTATATGCTTTTGATTATTGTAGGTGTGATCTACAGGACTTATTTCATTAATTTATTCCACCTGATTAAATATATGCAGTAAGCTGTGTGCTGCTACTGATTGGTTCCGATGCAATTGATTTGCCTTTTTCTCTTAAGGCTGATTTATACTTCTGCGTCGAACCTACACCGTAGCTGTGCCATAGGTTGTGCATAGTATGTGCAGGCTACAGTGTAGCATTATACATCACTAGTTGTCCGCGACCAACAGTGTTAATCTGCTGTGGTACAAGTCCTTGTGGAGATTGAAAGAATGCCATCTTCTCTTGTTACGTTGTTGTCTCCTTTTGGTAGTTTTAAATAATGATTTAATGATTTGATATTTATTTGCCATCATCACGGCTATAATGCTTCTCTCATGAGCCGCCTTCTTCTGCGACTTTTGTCATGGTACTGTGGGTTACACCAGCAACATGCATGTGGACACTGCAGACTAGAGGTCTGCATGTGTACTGAATGTCGACGCAGACAATGACGCAGAAGTAAAAATGAAAACTGACACATTACCTATGGCATAAAGGCTACAGTCTATGTCTGATGCAGAAGTATAAATCAGCCTTTACCTCTCTCCTACACTCTTTCTCGAGTGAGGGCTTGTGTGCATTCTGGATGTGGCGGTGTGGTAAAGGAAGTGATTATTAATTGCAGACTCAACTTTTCAGAATGTGTTATAGCTGGATTTAAACTGTATCACAACTTTGTATCATCACTTTGAGAGGGGACGCCCTCCCTACCTTGCCATGCCCATCCCAGGCTTCAACTAATCTGAAGAGAGTATATACAACTGCTGTCAACCAAAGGGATGATTCACAATAAAAATAAATAATCTTAAAATTCTTGGACTGGTTTTGTTTAACTTGGATTGGCAAGTGATTCTAGGAAAAAGGCTCAGGTTTGAAGGGTCGATCTTAAACATGACAGCTATGATCTGCATGTCCTACACTGGGTCCATCTATCTAGCTTTCTGCCATATCTGTTTAGCATAGAGTAAAGTGATGACAGGGAATGCTAGGGAAAGAGGAGAAATGGGATCAGGAAATTTTGAATGTAGAGAGGAAAATAGTCACAGTAAAAACAGAGGCCTTACAAACACATTTCCACATGTCACTTTGTCTAAGTCAAAAGAGGGGCCAGCACAAAATTGCTCTTTCCTTGTTTGAACTGCCAGTTCCACTCAGGTTCTCTGTAGACTGATGGCAGAACCACAGAGGAATATGGAGCTTCCAGAGACGAGAGCCCCTTGTGTAAAGCCCAGCTGTCATTTACTAGTTCTTGAAATAAGAGTATCCTAACTTCTCTGCAGAGTGGCCCTAATAAGTGTGATATCCCCAAATGCATTGCTTTGAGTGATGGATGTGACTGGCCAGAAGAAGAAATCCTTTCAATTCCATGCAAACTCTAAAGAGATGAAAAATATTAGTCTAGATAACAGTCATGTACAAAAACAATCACAAACATTTCTCAGAACTTACGTAAACGCTCCAACAAAAAAATATGTGAAATCTACAACAGACACAAGGTGATGCAGTTCATTGTCCCGGTCATTGTCTCAGTCAAAGTGTCCCGGTACAGTGTAAGTCCACAACCATTTAATACTAAAGAGTCACAGCTGTATCTAGACCCCAAGTGCAGGATGGAAAACGATTCCAGGAGTTGCTATTACATGGCTCTATGTGATCAAGCACTCTCCTCTAAACCTGCAATGCTAGCCTGTGTAGTGGGGTAGTGATGAAGTGTAGGACTATAGCTATAAGACATACCAAGGATGAAACTATCCCACCTACTCTCAAATCAACTAACTGGTGACAAACCACAGCAATTAGCCTCCTACACTTACCAGGGAGGTCACGGAAACCAACTGGTCAGGTGACAAGATGGAGGTAGCAGTGGTGATTATTAGAGCTTTATTAGGTCAAATTGGGATGGTTTATCAGTAATTGCCGAGATAACCATGTTGCAAAGTCAAGCATAGATGGTAACATGCATATTTTGAGTTTGAATTCTAGTGACCTCGCCAGGCTTCCTAAGCAAAACTGGCTGATCAAATCTGCTGAACTATATTGCTGTATATAGTCTGTTACCTTTAGAGTTTTGGTTCACTGCACTCTGCATGCATGATTGGCAGGAAGTTTGCTCAGAAGATAATTTTAAGACTAACACTACCATAATTGCTTCAGTTAATAAAAAGATGTTTATTTCAAGACAGTGGTCTGACTGAATTCATGCAAAAGCATCCAGTAACATGTACAGTCAAACTTAATATACCTCAGGGAATCATCCAACATATTCAAGTGGAATTTGCCCTTTCCACTGTATTCCACTGAATAATACGCACAATCCACAATTCGAATGTTAGGCAAGGCAAGGCAAGTTTATTTATATAGCACATTTCATACACAATGGTAATTCAAAGTGCTTTACATAAAAGAAAGCACTTTGTTAGTGATATGCGACTAAACCTACACTGTACAAAAACAAACGTTTCAGGAATTACAAGAATGGCATATCAGTGCTGGCATATTTTACAACTTATAAACATATACTTCATTAAGTTATTTTTTATTTATTTTGTTATTTTTACAGTTTTTACTTGCAAAAAAATGTATTTTAAAGTTAAATTATGTATTTTGAACCATTCACTGTTTTTCAAACATAATGGTAAGATGACTTTCAATTAAACAATTAACAGAATTTTAACTTCAGCATTACTTTCTCTAAAATGTACAAACATTTTTACAGTGTAGAGAACTAAAAAATTATATGACTCTTTAACAGCTCAGGAGCTCTTGGCCATCACAGCTCAGATTTTTAATAAATACCGGATCTCCCACATGATGACATCAGTGATTTAGAGTTGCAGTCTGGTCAAGGTTACAGTCATGTTAATTGCACTTGGCCCAACCACTGCGAGTGTGGTCTATAAATGGGATACTGCCCATAAAATCATAAAACAGAGTCAGAGGCAGTGACTGTTTCTGGGGTCCACCATCACTCCAAATCCTGTAAAGAATGAATCCGGAGACAGCTGCACAGCATGACAGTGTGCTTACAAATTTGAAAGAAAATTCTGAAAAGTTTTTCAACTATGCAAGACTTTAAATAGTTGAGAAACTAAATGGTTGGTTCAAAGTCCTCGATTTTTTTAAAAGTTTGGAAGATATAGTATTGTGGAGTGCTATTAAAGGTATGGCAAGATGTCAGATGGCCAGAGTTTGATTGGAGTCTGCCATAATTTAGGACCAGTGTTAGGAAACATTACTAAAAAACTGTTACATTATTGCATCCTTAACATAACTAATTGTTGCATTTTTATTGAACTAAAATGTAAATTCATTAAGTTACTGTTGCATTATTTTCCCACTCCCCATCAAGAGGCTGGAGAGCTGTCTTCCAGAACAGTAGCATGATTGACTCACAGGCATTATGTCCAAAGGTTTTCAAGCAATAAATGTAAACCCCTGTATAGATGTCACACCACTTACAATGCAGAAAACTTTGTTCATTTTTATGAAAGTGTTGTTTTGTTGCATCATACATGTGTGCTGTGTTACACAGGGCAACCTACTCCCAAACAAACAGCTTTGAAATATAATGTTTAATTATTGGAATTACTTTTATTAGCAATATCAAAATTCAAAACATCCATAATGATTAGGAAAATGAAAACAATAATAAAATAAATAAATAAATAAATAACAAGAGATGGAAATTTTACAACTTAGTCCATCAGAGCAGTGGTTTCCAAACCTAAAGGGGGAACTCCAGGACCAGGATTGGGAACCACTGCATCAGAGTGATAAATAATGATTGTAAAGTTAGCCCCAACACAGGACGTGTACTAAATCATTCTCTTTCTTTTTCACATGTACTCATTACATTCCTCTAGAATGTCAAATAATAACTGGAAGTCCATTTAATCTTCCTATATAAATCCCCAACCCCATCGTTTTAGGTGTGTATTGACATTTTGAATTGAGGTCAGGAATGTCTATAACGTTGATCCTATTTAATGCTATTCAATTATTATCAATATCCTGAAACCCCCATATTAGGGTCCACCTCCTAATACTTGTCTGAAGAAAGAAAATGCCAGGATTGAGAGGCTGAGTTGTTTTTGATTAGTGTGGCAGATCTAAAGTCAGGAGCAGAGACTCAGCAAGTCTGAATGGATGGAGGTCAGTGGCTAATAGCAAACACCTCTCTCTGGGGGCTGAGCAGGGGGTTGACAAGAGGGGCTCAGTGGGTGTCTGAACAAGGCTAATCTAATGTAAGGGAAGAGCTTTGTGCAAGGTCTTTTCCAGACCTCCACTGAGCCTCTGCCGAGCCAATGCATCTTCCCGGTCTTCCTGCTTTCACTGTGCATCTCCTGAGCTTCTTGATCACCACAGAGCTCATTTAAACCTCCTGCTTCTATGCATTTCCTCTCCTTTACCTCAATCTATAATTCTTACTAAAGACTTCCCTGGCTGGCTGGCACAGGTTATTCTCATTATGTGGCTTTGAAGTGGGAGTGGCGCGGGAGGGGAGATGGTGGATCAATGATAAGCCTTCGTTCTCCTGCCATGGACCAATTCCGAATGATCCCCATTACTGCTGTGGCCCAGTGAAGAATGTGGGGTTAAGAGTCCAGCATGGGCCTGGTGCTTGCCATTAAGACCTCTCCATGCTGATGGATATTACTTGGTATCCAGGGAAAAAAAGGGTCTGCACAGAATGAAAATGCATCTGTTGAACAATGACAAATCCTTTTCAATTCTGAATGAAGCAGCATGCATGGAGACTATGTTAAAGATCTACAAAAACTGCTCTAGATCCTGGTCTGGTCCTGTAAAGCATGCTAACATTAACAGTTCCTTTATCAGTCATTTAGTTGTAAGGTACTCCCTTGTCTTCTCATTTACATCCGGGTTTTGGAAACAGCACAGGGTCAATCTAGGGAACAGAGACAAAGATGTGAGAAAACACAGTCAGTGAAGCTGAAATGGCCCTATTCAAGGGTATTACAGGCATTTAGCACTGCCAGGGAAAGTATTTGTTTGAAGCCTTTACGTTTTGGTTAGCTGCTCTTTATATCCGGCACGATTTATCGCTGTTTTGATTGCCCTTTCTGTTATCGCACCGGCAGTGTTTTCACTGGCCATGAGGAATGTGAGCAGGAATGTGTTGATGTTACTGTAAAGACCAACACGCATCTAATACTCAGCACCTCCATCTGAGACCGATAAGAGCCTCTATCAGATTAGAAAGAATGTAACTGGCACAACCTGCCAGATGGCTCGTTGTAGCCCACTCCCTGGAGTTAGGGGCCCCTAATACACACATTCAAGGAGCTGATACAAACGTTGGAGACAAACTTTTTGAGTGATACAGAAACCCAAGTAAATCAAACCATCAAATGCGTCCTTGTACCAAATTCTTGGGCTGTAGGGAATGATTGGATGCATGTGGACTGTTCAGCTGACTCTAATGCACTGTGTCAAGTGGGCTTTAAGATGAACACTTGACTGACTGGACTGATATTGAACATGTGATGTTGGGTGGGATTGAGTATGGTGCACCTGCAATAGGCTTGGCCCCAACATTGCTGAAACCCTGGAGGCGAGGGTTATCCGGAAAGGCTTGCTGAATCACAATCAAGCTTTGTTCTATCTTTAACACCCTTACAAATCCAAACATACATGCACACAGGTTCCTTGTTAATGAAGCAGAGAACACGAGTCGAAGAGGTCAACTTCACAGCAATGGTGTCCGCCAGATTTGTCAGTGCAGTCCTACATCTGAGAGCATAGCGTCTTATTTCAAATGCATCCAGACTCGAGGAGAGAAATGACATTCCAATTCCTCCGCAGGTTATTTGTCTTGCTGCCACCTCTGCCTGCTAGCATCATAAATCAAGGCCTGCCTTTGGAGGACCTCCATTCAGGTCATTTTAATCTCCAACCCCTTTTATCAAATGAAACCGTCCCTTTCCATGACACTGAAGAGTCCCAGCACTGGGCTACTGCATCTCACCACCTGCTTCAAGTTACAGCAGACGTCTGGCGACTGAGAGAACTTCTAACTTGCCGACAGGGGAAACAGAGGCTAGTGTCGGGTGTCTCAGCTCCAGGTGTGACATTCTGTTATTGGGGCCTCCTCCTTTCCTTCTCTCTCAAATGTTCTCTCCCTCCCTCTCTCTAAAGATGGGGTGCCTCTGGTGTGGTGTTTGTCGTGAGGTCACGGTACAAGTTGTTGTCTCCAAATGAGGCCGTAAAGCACATGATGTAAAACATTCATCCTGCATATTGCTCTGTCTCTACTCCTGCCAAGGCTGCGTGAGCTGTACCATAAACATCAATGCTGATGTCTGACTAATAGCCGCATAAGGCCATGGTGGAAACACACACACATGTGATCACAGCCATGTGTCTGTCTGTGTGTTACCTGAAAACACATCCGATAGTTATACACACGCCATCTTAAAGGGTTGATAAATTATACTGCATTCGAAAAGCAGGAAACTTTGATCAAGTTTATAAGATTGCACTGAAGTTACATGAATTAGGGAACTGTTAGGGTAAAATTATATGTTCAAATGTACAGTTAGCAGAATTTGTGTGACATGGATAGAGAAAATGCATTTATCTTGATTTTACAAAGAGAGAGTAGTCATTTTGAATATAAATCCATGTAATTATCCAGTTGCTTGGGTAGAATGTAAACTAAATTACTAGTTGTAATACAATGCTTGACGTCAGCTGATAACTGGGGAGGCTAAGCTGCAAGCTTTCCTGTTGTGGTTCTTAATACTAGATTTTGTACAGAATTTCATTTTAAGATTTTAATTAAGTTGCTTCGCACAGTAATTCCAGGTCAGTTTATTGAATCATAATCCTAGTGGGATAACATCAGTTTTAACACATGGGGATGTTAAAAACCCATTTATACCTTCTTAATGTTTTAGTTTTCATGACCTGTCATAGATTTCCTTTCCCAGGCTAATAATAATGAGGAAATGACACAAGCTTGTAAAAAAGATATGTGGTGGGATAACCAGGATCAGTCCCGTGTTTAATCCTGCTTTGACTAACTCCGCCGGGAATTCCATCAAAAAGCCCAGCGATTGTTTAATTGCCATCCCTGTTTTTCCCAACACTTTACCTCCCTCCTTTCTGCCGGTGAGGGGGTCCTGCTGGAATCCAGCAGCCCCCACACACAGACCTAGAATTGCTTTCAGATGTGAATATCGGGTTTGGGGAAGGGGGATGCCAGTGTACCTAGCGTGGTTTAGGACTTGGCTAGTGCTCTTTGGTGCATCTGGGTTAAAGAGCAATGCCAGGGACTAGAGAAAGTGGACATAATGGTCCTGTGGAGGAGACCTTTGCATTCATCCCCATGTCCCACTGCTCCTTCAGTCTGATCAAAGAGGCAATGAAAACTGTATCTAAGACGTACTGATTTGATTTGAGCTTTTCTTCAAACAGCAAGCTTCATCACGAGTCCCAAAGCCATCAGACTGAATCACTCACAGTCATCTGGTCTGCGTTAAAGATAAAGCCAGTTTTAGGGCCATTCTACCCACTTTATTATTGATGGATCCAATGGGGTTGGGGAGCCGGATAACATCTTGTTTGCTGATATTTGTAAACAGTCTTTCAGTTGAAATACATAATAATAATAATAATAATAATAATAATAATAATAATTCATTACATTAAAATAGCACTTTTCTGCTGTTCTAAGCACTCAAAGTGATCTACATTGTGAGGGGGAGTCTCCTTGTCCACCACCAGTGTGCAGCATCCACCTGGATGATGCAACGGCAGCCACAGTGCGTCAGAATGCCCACCACACACCAGCTTATTGGTGGAGAGGAGACAGTGATGAAGCCAATCAGTAGATATGGGGATTGTTAGGAGGCCATGATGGTCAGAGGCCAATGGGCGAATTTGGCCAGGATGCCGAGGTCACACCACTACTCTTTTCGAAAGACATCCTGGGATTTTTAATGACCAAAGAGAGTCAGGACCTTGGTTTAATGTCTCACTTTTTTACAGTATAGTGTCCCCATTTCTACACTGGGGCGCTAGGACCCACACAGACCACAGGGTGAGCACCCCCTGCGGGCCTCACTAACACTTCTTCCAGCAGCAACCTAGTTTTCCCAGGAGGTCTCCCGTCCAGGTACTGACCAGGCTTAACCCTGCTTAGCTTCAGTGGGCAAACAGTCTTGGGCTACAGGGTGATATGGCTTCTTGCATCTGACATCTGATGTGGGAGTCTGAAACACCAGGACATCAAACTACAGAAAGCTCACTGCATGCCCATAGAGACATGATGAGAAATCTATCTTGCTCTAGCCTCTTCCAGATTTCAAAGTGAGGAAAACTACATTGATTGGTTGTTACTGCACAATCTTATCCAAAGATTGGCAACAGGGAGATCATCAACAGCTGATATATATACTACAGAAAGCTATATATATATATATATATATATATATATATATATATATATATATACAAAAAAACAACAACTAAGATCCAGTCATCTCTGTTTAAAATCATGTTAAATGCTTTATACAGTACCATCTGTTGAGGACAACTGCAGAAAGTAAATGTAAAATATGGAAAGTAAAGGGGTACTAACAGCATGCTAGCTGAAACAGCTAGCCTATAGTGGTGTACGGTATTCTTGTTATCCAAAACTGGGGTGTCAGATCATAATCAGCACCACACCTGCTGAGTTTTCCCAGAAGTCCCTCTGCATGGGGCCAGCATTAAATCCATCTAACAGCAAGTTTTCAAGTGAGACTGGATGTGATTTCAGCTTCTGATAAATCCAAGCGTTCCTATCGGATGCATTTTTGGCTTCTTATTTAACAAGCATGCATTTAGTAACAGGCTTTTAATCTGCCTTACTCTTTGAAGAAATTGTTCACAATTAAAAAGAGCTAAGAATAGAAGCTGCTTCGGGTGCTGGTTTATTTGTTTACTGTTGTTTAGCAGGACTTCATGCTGTCGATACTCTCTCCTCCACAACTCCTGCCTAGCACAAAAGCCCAAAAGATGATTCTTTTACACATTATACTGCCAAACAATGTTGCAGCAACACAGTTTGCCAAAACACATTTGGCAGGGCAAAATACACACTCTAAAATGACAACATATATATATTTTTTAAAGATGCTCCTGGGGACCATTTTAGACTTCCTTTCCTCTAGTTTCCATAAATGCCAGCTCTTTGGGTCCAAAGGGCAATAACCAGCCCCACGAAAAAGCTTTCTGACAACAGATATGGACTGGTTTGAGTTAGGGAAAAAGTAGCATGAAAAACAAACGCATGCTGCTTGCTCACGCAATTAAACAGTAGTGGATGCCACAATACTACATACTAATGTGACACCTACGGACTTGTCAGCATTTTCACTTGCAATATATTTTTCTTCTTTGATTTTTCATTTGGTTTACAAATTACAAAATTTCTTTAAATAAATTCACTTTTTTGTTTCTCCTTCTCACATTTTCATTTTAACTGTAATATATTTATGTAAATTCATAAACACAATTTTGCTAAAAAATGATTACATGCAATGCAAAACATAACTGACTGGTATGTAGTTCAACGCATAATGCTTTCAAAATCATCTCAAGCCATGCCTGCAAAACTTCACCCACATTAACAAGGTATTTTTCCATGGAAACAAATCAGCACAATTGGCAACAAAAACACAGAAAACATCAAAGAAAAATAAACACTTACTGTAGGTTGCAAGCTATAAAAATGGACATAAGACGTATGAATGTAAAATATTAAGCACTGGCCCAAAAAGGGCTAGCTTTGAAAGTAAAAAAATAAAAATAAATAAATATATATATATATATATATATATATATATATATATATATATATATATATATATATATATATATATATATAATAACAATAATAATAGTTTGTTTATTTGTTTGTTTGACTGTAGTGTATGAGCGTGAGGTACCTGACATGAAACTGTCCGCACTGTCCGTTTCTAAACTTCAAGCGTGCAAAGTGTTGCAATAAAACCACATTGCTCTGATTCAGGAGGAAAAGATTGGAAAAGCGCGCCTAATATAAACGACGGCGGCTCGTAAGGGACGCGCGCGCTCTAAACTGTCCCAGAACCGCAATCAAACGAATGTAGGGGCCGTTCACATATCGCGTCTTTCGTGCGCTCAAGTTCGTTATTTCAAAAGTAGACGAGCGGCAGGCGCGTCCGAGCCGCATCAAAAACATTTCAACTTTTCAGAATGCTGCAAGCGCACCGCGGGTCAAGTGACAAGAAGCAACCAATCAGCTTCATCCTTTCCTGTAGCAACACTGAAAGCTCAGCCAAGATGAAGGAACAGCTTAGCTGTATATGGATAGCCATTTTAGATAAATTCAATAACAGAGCTACTGCAAGCGACTTTTAGTCAAATCCATTTATCCTTTGCTGAAATTTCCGCTTCTTCATGGAGAGCGCAGGCCATGCTGCTTAGCAACGGGAGACGCCTTTTGGAGCGCAATGCACTTAGCGTTTTCCACGCGTTTTTAGGCGCGACATGTGAACGGCCCCTTAAGGTAATTAATTCATGATTTAAGTGTATTTCACGTAAAACAATAATCTTAGAACTATAAATAGGCATATTACTGAAGCTACTAAACTCGCTAAAACGCAACTTATTTATTTATTTATTTTATTATTATTATTTATTTTATATTTTTAATGATGAGGTAGGAATAAATGAAAGGCTTAGATGACGATAGTGTTTGGTTTGGGATCTTCCTCTTACTAGCTGAAAGGTTTGAGAATTATCCCATTCTGGTACAGCCTGAGACAGCTGTTTCTTTAAAATAACAGGTCAGATAACAAACCTGAGTGAGGGATCACACAACTGACTGTGGATGGAAGAAATGCAGGTCAGCAGTGCAAATTGAAAGAAAGATTTCACCTTTTTCTCTCTATTCAACCAGTTTTGCAATATGATCCTGCATGTTATTTCAACCACTTCACACCTTAATTTAAGCAGCAGTTTATGTGAGCATGCACTGATCAGTACAGTCATATAGGCCTATATATATTCTGTAATATATAACACACAGTGCTCCCGCGTGGCTAGTTTTCTTTCAATGTGGTGTGGAAACCTTTAGCAATAAATGATCAATGGAGACATGCTGACCTGGTCAACGGATATCAGACATTTTATTAGGCAGAGAGAAAGTGAATCTTATTCTAGCACCTCTAAAGGCAACATCTGGACCTTGTCAAAAATGAGAGATTAGTGTTGGGGAAAAAAATGAGGAGGAATAAAACTAGCCAGAGAGAGAGAGAGAGAGAGAAAAGGTTTCAATAGTTTATATGAAAAACATGTCATTCAGGTTTACCCTAAGGCTGTTGTTTTGTACAGCTTTGCCAAGATCCTCATCCCAAAATCAGGAGGTGCTGAACTGGCCACAGCGGAGATGAATGGATAAAGAAATGTGGCTTATGTTAAGGACCCAATTTCATTGTTCAGACTTTTCTCCCCTGAACTGCGGCCTCTCCTGTTGCTCATCTCAGGGAAGCAGCAGGTCTAGAGCTGCAGATTCTGAGAAAATTAGGCTTTTGTTTAAACAGAATGGGGTTGGCGCAGTTGCTCGGAGGCATAAATGTAACCACAAACCACATAATGATACAGCATGACTTGCAATGAAAGCCATCGCTATAAATTCATTTAAAGAGTAGCTGACATGATTTTGTCATTTTTGGATCCTCCAGATATCTCTGGATCAAATTGCAATTTTGTAAACAGCATTTATTTGTCTTAGTGTGTGATCCTCTGGCTGTGATTTGTTTGCCCATGTTCGTGATTCGAGGCTTGAATTTCAGAAGAACACTTAGACTGTAGAAATCCAATCTAACTCTGTGATTAAAGCATATTTTAACTTCCCTGTACTACTTGTAATTTTATTTATCCCAGCCTCATAATATGGGCATAATATGAAGATTGATTTTGTTGTAAAACAAAAGAGTCATGTTGTTGGGAGCTTTATTTTAAAGGCAATGTTTGCAATGTAAAATATACACGGAATACTGTCTAGTATGTGCAACAGTAGTCATTATAACATTTGAAACATTTTAAACATCTATCTATCTAGTCTATCCATCTGTCCATCCATCCAAATATAAGATCACCTTTTCTAGCTACAAATTAAATTTGGAATTTTTTTCTTTAGAATTACATTTGAATTAAAATCCTGTTTGCTACCTTAATTCAAATTCTGGAACTGATTTAGAATTTAAAATGAATTATCAAAACGGTACCAAAACTCTTCAGTGCTCTGTTGGGTGATTCTCCTTTTTAACTGCAATTGTAAAGGGAATTATGAAGGCTTTTTACATTACCCCATTTGAGCCAAAGCATGACAAAAAAAACAAAACAAAAAAAAACAAATCTTGTTTGCCCCATGTGGCATCGGTAGTGCCTATTTTTGAGCACACTGCCCCCTTGTGGATTATAACAATGATCTTCACCTCCTAGGTCATGGCATCAAATTTGGCAACCAAGCAGATCTTTTTGAGGCACACAGACAGACGTTAACGTTAACCTCATGGGGCGCCACAGACTTGAACGCTTTCGCTGTCATGCCCAGACACTTGCCATTTACCACATAGTTGTTTTGTTTAGGCAGTTCAGTTCTGCTGAAAGTGCTTTCCTTAAATCACAATGGGCAGAAGTGAAATGAAGATAAAGACTGTGGAAACAGTAATCTAGACTGCAGGAGGGACACATGGGGACCAGGATGTCACCTCTCCCATCCCCCTACTCCTCCTCACACTGTGGAAAAAAAAGTGACATGTCAGCCCTTTATAGGCCACAGACTCTTGGATTTTGCCATTAGGCCACAATCTGTTTCCTCAGCACCTTCCCGGCAGCCCAATAATTCTGAGCATTCTGAAGCCCCCGACCATACACCCCCCATGCGAAGCTTGGTCATCAATCTCTCACACCACTCTGGAATGGAGCCTCGGTTTGTTAAGGAGCTCGACAAAGCTATTTTGGTTTTGCGTAATTCCACCACTCCTGTATACATTTCTGTTTTGACTTATTGCGTGTGTTTTTGCTTGTCACACACATATATAAATCAATCAGAATTAATTAAGCAATAAAGCTCATCAGGAATTCCCGTAAGAGCATGGTTTGAGAGATTTTTGTTGGATCTTTATAAAGAGAATTACATTCTATGATATCATTACATCTGTCAGATTAAATGAGGACACAGACTGGATTTAATTAACCACTTGAAACATAAAGCATAATTGACTGGCGTAGCTCAAAGAATGCAAGCTATTTTGCTGGCTGCAGTAGTCTTGGCTATTAAGGAATTGCTTATTACCAGAAACATTTCTCAGCTAGAAAACCCGGAAAGCTGTTATGGCTATAATCGTTGCTCAATGGTTTTTCGAGAACTTTATGGAATGCGGCCCCTCTAAACATTTAGTCTTTTCCTGAGATTGATCAAGTTAAAATATAACATGTTTCTGAAGATTATATGACGTGAAACATTTTTTCCTCTGTGGCTACATTTCTCAGAGATTCATATTCCAGGGCTGGAATAACTACCGAGATTCGTGAGTGGGAAAAAATAATTGGTGTATTATTTCTGCGGATGCCAGAGTGAAATGTACATTTGGCACATAATCAAACATGAAACTCAAACCAATTTTTATCTCTGTAAAAACCGATTACTGAATATTTTAGGAATTAAAAGTGGAACATTATGCGCCAGTCATAATATTTGCAAACTGTGTCGAAAAAAATGATTCCATTTACTAGTTTTCAGTCGACTGCAAAGGAAACCAGGTTGAGAAATTACACTTCATATAGCCTGTTGATTAAAGAGGCTTAGAACAAGATTATACTCTACCAGTGTTTATATATACTAAATAAGATGGATTTAAAATCATTCTGATAATCATTTTAAAGAGCCAAATCAGGTAAAAAAAAAAAAAAGGAAGAAAAAAAAAAACCTTCTTGAAGTAATAACTTTACATAGTGACTTATCATGTTTGTGCTATTAAAACTGCAAATACCTTAAATGAACGTTATAATTGGCGGAGGTGATGGTATGTAACATCAAAACCAGATATAGATTCTGTATTACACTCATTTTATTATAAATTTTTTTTCACAGGTTTTGATTTGTGTGAATGGCCTCTTATTTACCAGAAACACTGTATACAGACACATGAATAACTCACAAACTGGTGAATGGGATCAGTACATTTATTGGGGTGTCTGGTTAATGCATTATTTTTCATTATCTCATGGTCTGTCACCGGCTGGTCTAAATAAATCGAGGTCTTGGTTGAGGTAGAGGCATTTAGTGCTACAGCATTACAAGGTTGTCTGGAACACATCTAAATTAGGGAGAGAAGGAGGTGTGTTTTTCTCGAAAGGACTGATGGTGGTTCAGACTGATAAGAAATCAGACGAAACAGAGGGCTGCACCATATAATGGAGAAATGAGCAGAGTACATCTGCTGAACATTATGATCCTCAGAAGCACATCTGAAAGAACAGGCTAATGAAGATACTAGGCTCTTTTTATTAAAGATGAAGATACTTTTCCCTTGCAATTTAATATGCAGAGACAACTGAAAATAAGCCATTTGTACACAGATTACCCCAAAAACCGTTATCAAAACATTGTTAATTCAACCAATAGTGGAAAGAAAGAGGCTGTATCCAAATCTACATGCCCTTGTCCTACTAGTACGCAAAAAAAACTGTATATGAAAAGAGTTTGATCAAATTCACATTTTGCTAAATTTTTCTTTTTATTTTAAATCAATTAGAGTGAATAGAATAGAATAGAATAGAATAGAATAGAATAGAATAGAATAGAATAGAATAGAATAGTTATCGCCTGTAATGATTTTATAAGCACGTTGTGATGGGTGAAACAGAGCTTTTCAAAACTCCTAATCAGTTAAACCACTGCGTCACAAAATGATTCACGCTGTACATCATTTTATTTTATTATTAAAAATGATTTGGACTAATGATGATTCTGATTAACCACACATGCTCTTATTTCAGTGTTGTTTTTGATTTTGTGATTATTTCACCTTGCTTTGTACATTTAGTTTAACAAATGTTAAAGAGGGTAACTTTATCATTAAACTGAACCGTGCACATATGTTTTAAACACTTCGGCTTCCTTATATGTTCTTACTTCACCCATGTATTGAATGTGACCTGGAAAGCTGGCGGTTTTCTAGTGTATTTACTTGAACTTCTCAGGTAATATCAATGGTATGAGCTGTTTCAGATGCAGCCGCAATTACAACAACAGTGGTTACATATGCATATATTTAATTGTTCGATCAAAATTGTGTAATTGTTCCACCACTACCTGCCGGTTTCAGAAATGCATATTAGCCATCGTTAGCATTTTCATTCATCTCAAGTTTCTCGGCTGATGAATTGTTAAGAAATATTTGCGATATGCTGCTTGCAAAAAAGTGAAAAAACACTAACAATGTGAATGATCAGATGGTGTAGTTACGATATCTACCAGCACATCTACTGGACTACACTAACAGCCAAACCTTATCCCATTGGCATCTGTCTTCCCTTACGAAAAAGAAGTTTATTCAAGTGTGCTATTAGTATACTTCTTTTAAACTAAAAATAGGAAAGTATGCTTTTAGTTTACTTTTTATGTACTCCTCAGAAATAAACTTAAAATGACATTTAAGTATACTTGACTAATACTTACAAAAAGTCTAAATATATCTGAGCTATACTTGTGCTCCTAGAATCCGTGTTTTCATTGTTATACGGTAGAGGGCGCTAGTACACATCTTCTGCACAGAATTTCCAAAAAAACACAAGTGAAGAAGAAAAAGAAACAACAGATACTAACACATGTAACACGATTATCTGACATGAAACAGAATCAAAACTGTAACGTTATGGAATAAAATGTGACAGATGAAGAGGTAATAATTACAGTCAAGCTTTGGGGTGTTGATCGACTCCATCTACGTTTTGATTATCATTCTTAATCCAATTCACAGTCTTTTTTCAGCTTTTTGTTCAAAATGTTATTTCTTCATTTTTTTTAATGAAACTTACCCACATTAAAGTGTTTAAAAAAAGAATGCATGAAGCTAGAATAAAATGTTTTGTTTACAAGCAGATACCCTGTTCTTTCTTTGGATGTTTTGTATGTTCAGATATTCATATAACAAAATATACACAAATTAAAACCTAAATAGGGACATAGTAGTATACTTAAAGTATGTTGTAAAGTTCACTTAAAGAAAACTTATGATTATACTTGCGGTATAAAACTACTAAACTAGTAGTTTACTGAGACTGTACTTCAAAGTGTAAACTATCAGTATACCTATAAGTTCACTTTTAGTATAATTGCAGTACAAACTACAAACATAGAGGTAAACTAGTTGTGTACTCAAAGTTTGCTACTTAAAGTATACTTCTATATATAGAAAGTGGGCCAATTTAGTCCCAAGGAGTATTAAAACAGTACACTTACAAGTATACTACTACAACACTGATATTTGTATACTTGCTAAATAAAGTATACTTAAAAATATACTTGAACTTTACTTAAGTATACTTAATAAAATAAACTTGAAGTATTTTTGGTAAGGGTTAGCACTGTGCTCCCTTATTATTATTATCCCCATATTAAAAATCCAAGACATCACACCCCTCACAATAGGGCCTGGATTCTGTGAGTTAGTGTGAAATGCTGCATTGATTCATGCCAGGACTGGTAATCTTTGAAAAATCTCCCTCCTTCTCATTACAGAGCTCTTAAAATGCAGGGCCACAACAACAACACTGGCAGCAATAGCAACAGGGTAAACAACAGCGACTGTGTGACAACAGATGAATGGACTTCAAACAGAGAGACAAACCAATGCGGATCAAAGATGGGTGCGCATGGCAACACCAGAAAACAGTGTGTGTTATCAGCTGGTCGAACTTATCTTCCCCTCTCCTGAATCTCTTCCATCAGCAGGTAGATTATACTCGTCACCTGCGAGCACTTCAAAGGTGTGTTTTCTCTGCTTGTGCTTTAGCAACAGTCGTCATTGAGAAAAGCGATAATTGTCAGAGGTGTTGTGCAAAGAAATGCCCTTTTCTTGACTCCTGTCAGCGCTGGAGATCTGGAGACCACAAGCGAGCGTGTTATCCAGCGGCGGGATCAACACTGGGCCCCGTCACGCCGAGTCCTGTGTAGTTCAGCCAGGGGGAACTGGGAAAGGAAGAGGAAAGAGCTGGAACACTTGCGATGATAGTCACCTTCTCTCCCCGATTATCTTTGGTGATTGAGGAAACGTGCCTCGCTGCAGTCCACACACCCATACACTGTCAATGGAGGGAAAAGTCTTTAGTGCTCCCTTACAAAAAGCACTCCTATCTGTTTTCAGGAAAAAAAACAAGGGTGTTGTAGATATGGTAAACACATAACACATACTCCATCCAAGTTTATGTGCAACAACACTGGCTGAGGTAACCGCCTGGCCAAAGGTTTAATTCTTTTGTAATTCCAGGTGAGAGAGTGGACATTATGAACTGCGGGCAAGAGCTCTTTGCAGAAATGAGCCCATAAAAGATTAAAACACGAAGAAAGTAATCTCACATAAAGGGGCATACAGGAAAATGAAACACTTTAAATTGGTATGCTTTATAATTCATAGAAACGACATCGGTGTGGAATGCTTTTGCTGTGCTCAAACCTAAAACGTTTTTCATGCTGGAAACAGTGTTGATAAGTATGGATCGTGACAGATGATTTGCAGGTAGGCAAACCTAATGCAACATGGAACGCAAATGGAGCAAAGAGCCGCTGTTTTTTTTTTTTTTTTTTTTTTTTGTATTTTCTCTCTCTCTCTCTCTCTGATTTTAAATTAAGTTTCTCTCCTCTGGGACGGACCATCAGGCTGGAAAAAAAGAATAAATAGTAGTTATAATAATTTTAAAAATGCTGCAGAGTGTTTGTCACCTTGTAGTGGGAGTAGTGTTTGTGTTAAGCTTTCTTTTCCTCCATAAATGCGTCAGCGTGCATTGTACCAGCTTAATGGGTGTGACTGAGGAACAGAGCGGCTGTAAATCTTCAATCCGACCTCTCGGCAATGATCTTGTGACCGCTGCTCACAAAACACTGCCAACCCTTTGCAGTTTGACTAGAGATATTTCAATGGTTTGTTATTTTTGCATTTTCCATTTTTACTGCGAATGCTTAAGCAGCGGGCATGTGTGTGCGTACGCTCACTTGTGTGGAGTGTTGCGGTAAACATGATCTTTACGAGTGCAGTGGTAGAAATGTTCTGACACATACTGGTAGGCCCAGTGAAGAAAGACTGAACTGGAAAAGTGTAGAGTATGAAGTCATAGCCTTGACGTTAGAGAATATTTCAACACTCATGAAACAGGCCGGTCAGGTTGAGTGACCTCAGCACTTGGTGTAAGCTGGCATAATGGTTTTGTTTGGAGACAACTACAGGGAATCTTTCAAATCCAAGTAATGAAGCGTCTCATGGCCTATGATACATGTTTGTGAGTATTATTCTCGTAGGAAACATAAAGAATAGGATATCAAAGTAACAAAATTGATGAAGATTAGTAGTCTCAAATAGGCAGAGTTTTGAATTGTAGCATAAAATCTGCTCCACATAGCCACTTATAATGATCAAGAACTGGCCAATTAGACTGTGAGACTCACATATAAAGTTACTTTTTGTGTTTTTACATACTATTCAGGGTGGGTTATCTGAAATAGTTGATATCATAGTAATGGGTCAATATGGTTAAAAAAAAAAATTCATTCAAATAATTGCACAGCAGTGTCAGTCAGCAGGCGGCAGGTCAACCTTGTAAGCATAGACCTAAAAACTATATTTCCAACTTAAATTGTAAAAATTGCAATGCAAACCTGTTATAGGTTTAAATTTATGGAAACGTAAAAAGTAAAATATATATCTTATAAATTATATATATTTTTACTAAACATGTTGGTCTCAAAAACTGCTAGAAAATCAAAGCCAAAAATCTGAGGAAAAAAATCAGTGTTTCAAATTTGAGGTTGATATCTAAAAAAATGCTTTCAGTATGATTTTGTTAGGGGCACAGTACCAAACTTTTCCACTAGGTGGCCACCAAACTCCATTATTGACCCTACTATATAAGTCATCTCCATTTCCATATATGGTTTGAGTGAGCTGAAACCCATTTTTCCATACTTTTCACAGTATTTATGAAGTAAACGTCAATGGTGGGTGTTGTTTCTCAAAAAACAAATTATTTGAAAATTTTCTTCACATTTTTCTCTGTCTTATTTCCTTAGATTTTTTTTACCCATGGCCCCTCAACAATGTAATCATTAGCTTTTTTACCCATTTTTTATTTTTACACACGGCATAGTGCCTAATGAATGAAGTGCAATTCTGTCTGAGGCCGAAACTATAAAATCAGTAGATAAACATCAGCAACAGTCATCATGGGGGGAGATAAGACTGCAAGCCTTTTCTAAGTGAGTTTTCAATCACACCTACAAATGGAGACACATACAAATGCACAAGCAAGCAACACTTTAATGAGCTAAACAATGACATGTGAATATGTGGAGTGTCCGACAGTTGCCCATTGTGTAAAATTGGAACATGGTCAAAGTGAGAGATACATGTGGCACGGTGTTTGAGTGGTGACTAAAAAACCCACGCGGTTGTGATTACGGTGTGTATGAATGCTCATTGAGTTTGTTAACTCGGTATGGCTGCATGTAGCCATTTCTGGGTCGGCCAAGGTAGCCTCCGGCTATGTTGAGCAAAATTGAATGCTTTTACAACCTGGCCCATTACATTTTGATGCAGGTTTATTTCCCCAGCTCATGGTAAATCTCTCCCCTTTCCTCAACAAGCCCCACTTACCTGGCAGGGCCGGTTCTCTAGGTACCTGGTTTTATCCAGCTCAGATCCAGATGTGCAGGAAGGAGAGCACTATGGCTGACCGAGAGTGAGTCTTTATCTATTCTCATTCTGCATTCTCTGTACTGTTTCCCTGAGAGGGCTGACGTCAAATGTACTCGCTAAGAAACTCCTTAAAAGGCACCTGGAAATTGTATTGCCAGCCGCTTTCGGTTATTTGTGTCCTAAAAATCCTGTAAAAGGAAAACGCTCAAACCACAGCAGAAATGACTGAATTCTTTCATAAATGCCTGCATTCCACCATTACGCAATAGTGGCTTGGCTAATGCATGCCTTGTTTCTTACACTGCAGGACATCCATTTCCACCTTTAAATGAGTATGTTGCATAACAACTGACCACCATGTCTTTAAACACAATTAGAATAGCTCAAAGTTACATTCACATTCAAAACTGAGGCTCATTAGTAGGATTGGTTTAAACATTTTGATTCAACTATGCTTCTGAAAAATCATTTTATTATGCAGTGGGATTCAAAAATCGGAGACCACATTAAAGATCTGGTATTCAGTACGTAAGTCTAACCTTTAAAGCAATAATATTAAATAAAACAAAGAAACTTAATGACATAATATGAATATACTTGATTCTGATTGGTCAATCCTGGCATTCAGCGGTCAGACATTATATAGTTGCTATGTTCGTCTTGTTACTAGGCCGATTGTTTTGTATAGTGAAATAGAATATTATTTCTGAGTGGAAGCTACAGTAAATATTGTGAAATATATTACAATTTAAAATAAATGTTTTCAACATTAATGTATATTTAAATGTAATGAATTCCTGTGATCAAAGCTGTATTTTCAGCATCATTACTCCAGTCTTCAGTGTCACATAATCCTTCAGAAATCATTCTAATATGCTGATTTGCTGCTCAAGAAACATTTCTATTAATATTTTCATGGGAACCGTTTCAGGATTTTCTGATGAATAGAAAGTTCAAAAGAACAAGAATTCTTTCCTAATAAATATCTCTATTGTCACTTTTTATTGAATGCATCTTTGCTAAAGCATTAAAATAAAGTATTATTAAAAGACATTTAACAATTTAAAAAAAAAGATAAAAAACATTAATTTGGTCCTAATCACTCAGAGTTTATTTTGTTAGCATTACTGACTGGCTGCACATTATCCTTTGCATATTTAAGTTGTATAATCATGATAAATAAAAGCATTTTCACCAGTACTCAGACTGTTGAACTCCACTTTATTTATTTGTTCATTCTTTTCTCCCCTCTATCTTGTGTTCCCTGATTTTATTAGAGAGAACATGCTTGTTAATGCTGCCAAACCAATGTGAGGCACGATATGCATGGCCGCGTTTCCAAACAAACCTAAATTTGGACTAAGAGACAGAGTGTTGTGCTGAATCTCGATTATACAATTAGACAAGGCAATAAATGTGTGACTTATATAAGCAAAATCCATGGGCAGCACACCAGCAATATTTTATCTGACATGGATACCCCTTAGCTGCAAACAAACCACAATTGCCTCACATCAACCCAGAATGATCGTTCTCATCATTCAGCCATGATTGTTGGCGAACTACCAATTAGCAGCTTATGGGACACAGCTACAGTATGCAAATGTGGCCTGACTGGGCTTAGACACCAATCAATGGCAGGCTGAACTAAAATCAATGACACAGTTGACATGTTTTAATGGGCTCTGGGTGAAGCCCTGCACATCTCTGCCAGCCTAGAGATTATTTTGCTTGTGGTAATATGAAATGAAGCCTTACTCTCAAACCCAACAACCCTAACTCTTCCTGCTCCAATTCTCTCTTTCACTTATGACCTGTTTCCAATCTTACCAAGCCTTACTCACAGAGAAATCACTCAGGTAAGGAAATTGTGAGCCAGGGACATTCTACCAATCTTCAAGCACATCTGCACAGGAATCAAGGCAGCCAGGAGGAGGTTGTGGACCGTGCCTCTGTCTGGCAGGCGAATAAAAGGCCGCTGTGATGTATGTTCCGATACTGCAGTGCCAATCAATCTAAACACCCAGCCTTGGAGGAATGAGCTTACTGTTTACTTGCTTAGCGCCGCTTGCTTCTTGTGCACTAGTATTTATGTGTTTGGGCACATAATATGACCAAAACTGACAGAAGTGGAAATATTCATATTAACAATGGCCAGGAGATTTTATAGCCTGTGGCAATTTTTTATAGTATTTTGGACATATAAATGTATATAAATGGTCTTTACCTGCAGCACAGAATCGTTTACAAGCTGCACACGGAATAAAAAGCTGCTTTATCATTGACAAACAATAGAAGACCTTTGTTAGATTTGTTTCAATGGTTTGGCCAATTTCAAACGAGCAGACACACTTCAGCCATCGCGGAATGACTCTCAATCAGATTTCAGGACCAAATGTAGCTCGTCGTAATTGCATTTTTCAGTTAGAGAGCGCTACAATTTAATTCTTACTAGTAACAATGGCAATTGAAGAGCTCTCTAATTCAGTTCTTACTAGAAAGAATGCAATATTGTAATTATAACTAGTAAAAATAGATTTAGAGAGCTCTCTTATTAGCATTGTTACTAGTAAGAATTAAATTGTAGAGCTCTCTAACTGAATTGTTACTAGTAAAAATGCAGTTATGACAAGTAACGCTTGGAATATTTTAAAACGGCTTGCCATAGGCAAGATTTGCTGTTACTTCCCAGTGCTTTTACTTGCTCATACTGCCCCCTCCTGGAGAATACAGGAACACAGAAAGTTTACTGTTGTTCATTGACTGTCAGTGAGTCAGACTTCTTACATAAATTGACCCCCTGATGAGAAACTAATTTCCTAGTCCTCAAAGGACATAATGGTCAGCACTTAACATACAGTAAATGACAAAGGTGACTCACGCTGTTGACTATCACACTACAAATGATGGGGATCGGGAGACAAGGGACTAAATTAGCCTTTTCTGGTTTCCTAGTGAGTGACTCAGCTGTACTCATTTTAAATGAATGATTCTAAATTAAAGGAAATATCCACTCTTAAGGGATTTCTCCTTAACTTTGTCCAAAGACAGATGTTTCTACTAAATATACACAGTATGTAGGTGGAGAGTAGTGATATCATTACTGAAAGAAAACAGTCATTTCTCACAGGCCTGTTGTTTGGGCCTGGAACATATTAATTATTATAATTATATACTATAAGCCTTTTGATTACTATTTTTCTGTCAGGGTGTCCATTATAAAAAGGAATTTCTTGACGCCCTTCTCTTGTTTAGAGCAATTGTGGTTAGAGGATAGAATAACAGGTTGCTGTTTCTGTGTGCTGTAGTTTGTTTTATAAGGTTGTGCTGTTATCAGTTGCCATACCAATGTAAAGCTGACCTATAACGCGTGTGCAGCCTCCATTCTTTCGTGTCGAATTGAATTTATTTTTGTCCGAAAGAGCTGCATTTTACCAACATCAATAACCAGGAAACCACAGCAGGGAAGGTTAGAATCAAGCATGCATTCATGGAAGATTTATATATGAAATACACTAAATGCCAGAAAATAAAATGTGTGCATAGTCACAACTTTACCTTATTTTTTACTTCTCAATTGCTTGTGCAAAATTTAAGTTAAATATCTTTGCAACCCTGTCAACTAGATACAAATGACTTGTGATGCTAAAAAAATGTAGCTCTGAAACGGTTAAATAGTAGCATGTAAAGGGAACATTTATTTTTTAACAGTTTGTTTATTCCGTTTTATGCTTTTATTTAAAAGTATATCTGTAAGCCTACTATAAGGCTGCATTACAGAAAAAAATGGCAGTAGATGTAAATAGGGAGTGTCAGTCAGTAATAACACCACACGTTTAAGTAATTAGAAGTTGTAAGACTTACAAGAAACTAAAAAATAAAAATTTTGAGGTAAGAAAAAAAGTCTGATTTATAATTTGATTTGCGATCATGTTAATGGATGTAATTCATCCACACAAGCCTTTCCTTTGCATGTTTACATTTTTTTTAAATATTGTGACCTACTAGAAAATGACTAAATGTCACAACGTGTTATGATTTTTTATTTAATTGTTAGCCTTCATGTATTTGTACTAGTGCTGTCAAAGTTTTTGTTTACATAGTATATGCGTGTGTGCTGTGTATATACAAAACAGGCTATTTTTCTTAAATATATACATGCGTGTGTGTGTAGGCTATTTATATATACAAAATAAATATTCACAGTACATAAACAAAGATTATGTAAACAAAAACTTTTATTTTGGATGCGATTAATTGTTTGACAGCAATATATAAAAAGAAAATGCTTTTTAAAATTCAGATTCACAATATTACAAGACCATGAGCAACATAAATTCAACATGTGCCTTTGACTGGCATGCATGTATGGTTTTATACACAAACAGTATATAAAATGAGGTTATATAAAATTACGAAAACATTATTTTAAGTCTAAATTGGGATGTAATGTACATAGATTTCATAAGCGTCCCCAGGCGACCACGCGATGTCTCTGTTTCCCAAGTAACAGCTGGGGTGAAGCACGCGCTTTTACCTTGACAACGCTTTGTCATCTGCATTATTCCCATACTGCGCGCGCTTAATCGATATCGATGATAATTGGAAATCAACGCACCATCTCTCAGATGCCGCTCCGCAATATTCATCCGGGTTATCATGCGAATGAGAAAAGCAGTTGTATCACTTCTCATGACTAAGCTCACCTCGCTCGCGCGGCATGATCGGAATCCGTGACGCGTGGCCTGTACCTGCGCGCGAGGAGAGCACAGGTGATACTGAATGTTTTAAAAGCAACATCAGTCAGTGTCGCTTTCAAGTTCAGTTGTTTATCTCAACAGAGCGTTGGCATGTTTGTGGTTGCGCGGTTTCATCGTTCTGCGTCCGAGGAATCAACGCTGTAAACACGTACAGGTAAGAACGCAGGTGAGATGCAAACGTGTAGCTGATTCATTTAGCTATAAAATCGATTCTTCACGCGGTGCTAGCCAAAATATTCATATCAAACCCGTTTAACTTTCTTTTTTACGTGGAAAACAAATGGAGATGTTAGACAGTCTCAGTCAACATTTACTTTTATTGTCTGAAAAAAAAAGGATGTATTAAAAATGAAAGGCTGTCTGTCACTAGCATCCTTCCTAATATCTCTTCATTTGCGTCCCTCGAAAGAAAGTTACGGGTTTGAAACAACATGAGGATGAGAAAATAGTAACAATTCTAATTTTCAATTCTATTTTATTTATTTTTTTAACAAGTTTTTTTTTTTCATATTCATAGCAAGTTAATATAATTGCTCAGGTAACGAGTTTCTTAATAAAAAATATATTATTATTATAGGGCTAATTATGTATCATGTTATAAATGCAAATGTTTTGAGTATATGAGGTTCTTTCTTCATGTTCAGTTCATTCCATGAATTAAAGTGTTTGATTTTTATATGAAAACACATTAGAAATACATGGCTAATTTTCTTGTAAGTTTTATCACTGAAGGTGTGTTGTCCCTTAAGATATGTTGAAACCATAGTCGTAGTGTTGTGTGTATTTTTCTTGGTGTTATGTTACTAAATAAACTAAAACCCACACCCACACACACACAGACAGACAGAATGAAAAAAAACCAACTGAGAGTGGAGTTGGCATGATATTAAAATGTATTTACCTCAAAATTGTATTGAATATACAAGTCCAATTATAGGACAAACTATTGGACTGTGTTTGTGTTGACACTAAAATATTTGTGTAAACATATTTGTAAGAATTAAATTAATTCCTGCTTTGCTAACTGATTTAATAACTAAACATTTGCCAACGTTTCACTGAGGGATTTTAAGAACTTTAACCCAAATTTCTTCCTCTGAGTACTAAAAGTATCATTAATGGAATAATTCAAGAACGGAGTCGTTATGAGAATTTTGAATCAGAATCATTCATTTCTTTATGATTTCCATGCCTTTAGCCATCCAGAAACCTATGCAGCTCTTATATCAGGTTTTGTGACAGGATAGTGATGATAGTGTTGTGATCGTAGCTAATCGTGATAAACACTCTTTTTGACAATAGACCTTTTTTTCCCGCAAAATTTTGCTTGTGTGATCATACTTTTAGTATTTGGTGAATTTGTGAGTTTGAAATGTGTTTGAAAGACAAAAGCCTTTCAAAGACAATGAGTTGTGTGAATATTATGTAATCACAGAATCAATAAAAAAGTAACTAGTCTGATTCCAAGTATTTTAAAATCTAATTCTAAGTACTTGATTGATGGAATCTGATTAAATGTAGTCCGTTACTACCCAGCACTGGTCTCAGACTTATGTAGACCATAAGCTTCAAGGTTTATGGTCTCAATTTGTATCAATTTTAACCTATAATCTCGATGTTAAAAACACTTCATGTCCTTTTACACCATAGAGTTGTATCTTAAACAGTCGGTTTAATGGCTTTTGCTCCTGACCATCAAGTTGGCGAGCTATTTCCTGTCCACATGGGACTTTTGTTTACTGTTGTTAAGTGTGTTTGTGAGTGTGTGTTAAACTCCTGCCATCCAATCAGCTTCATCCTGCACAGGCGTCACTTCCTTCCCAATGGCTACTGCACACAATCTGTGTATCTGTGTAATCCGCAGTGGTACTATCCTAAAATCCCACCTCCCCCCAGCTCAGTCCTCCCAGCTGACCCACCCATCCCCCCTTCCCTCACAAACCCGTGCCACATGAGGCCCTGGAGTGTGACTCAGTGGACAAACTTACACCAGTCTGAGAGTCTGGGCCAGGCTTTCCCAAGTCGCACACCTCATTTTGCCTGCGCAAGAGACACCAGTGGTTAGTCTTTCCCTTTCTGTGAAGGTAATGATGCATTTGGTTGTTTTCTTGGGATTGTTGTTGCAGTAAACCTGTCATTTCTTTACTCCTTCTTAAGTAGGGCTTGGTCATACTGCAGTGCAGCACTGTTAGATCTCTCAGTGCGTGAGCATACGCACTGCACTACATGCTGAGTTTGTGGTTTTTGCTTTGAGCATGCTGGCCTTGAGCACTTGTTTCAAGTATGTTGTTTCTTATTAATGCTACGGATGTGGTGAAGTTTGTGCTTAAGAGTGTTTGTTTATGTGTAGAGGTGCTTGCAGTTTTATCTGCATGCGAGTGTAGCTGGAATTGTAACAGAGGTGTTGATGATACATGAACCTTTCATTATCAATGGCGGCACAAATACTGTAAAGTTTGCTTTGGCAGACTTTGACCTCAGTTGTATTGAGTTTGTTTCTCTGTGGGTGTCTATGTACGTTTTAACGATTTTATTCTAATGAACTGAATTGCACATAAAAGCTGTCTTTGGTAGCATCTTTCTTAGAGTCTTTAGACGAATGGTGTTTCACCCCATGGGTAGGCAACAATACAGAGCACTTTACGGGTGGTCCTTATAATGTCTGGTTAATGTGTGTAAAAGGCTTGATTGAGGATCAGTTTTACCTTCTTTGTGATGAATGAGCTTAAAAGGGGAGTTCATGCAATCCAAGATCAGCATTCTTAAGGGGCTTTTATACTGACAGCTAATCAGAGCTACAAAGCAATTGGAAGTCGTTCATTTTCAATGAGACTTGCCTGTCTGAGTTCATATTTTTCAAATGCTCTGTGAATATCAGCGGAAAGCTGCCTCTAAGTATGTTTGGATCCATTATTATGGAGCTTCCATGGGCTTTCACCCTCATCAAGCTAGTATTGTTATTGTTGATTAAAACTATTAATGTGTTTAAAAGTGTTCAATAATTGAGATAAAGCTGATACCATTATATTGTATACTATAATAGTATACAACAAATATTAAAATAACACTAAATCACTTGAATTTGTCCAAGTGCATATCACAGAATTCATAATTTGCATATTTTAAGGTTTAAATATATGTGCATCCCCAACACATGTTCATATTCATTTGAAATGTAAGAACTGTTTAACTTCCTCTATTTTTCTGTTAGACATCGCTGCAATGGCAAATTCCCTGAAGGCAAATGTAACACTGAAGGCAGAGAAGGATATCAGAGAGGAGAAAGAGGGAGCTAAAGAAATGGATGACACGTTGGATGAGCCTGCAGAGGATGAAGAGGAGAGGAAGGCACGGGCCGCAGCAGAGGAGGCAGCAGCCAGAGAGAGAGCCGCTCAGAGGCAGCTCATGGTGATAGAGGAGCTGGTGCAGACAGAGAGGAACTACCTGAAACATCTGCAGCTCTGTACGGTCACCATCCACAGCAACCTGCAGAAAATACAGGTAGACAAGTTCTCTAGCAGCCATTTTCAAACATCACATTCGTTAAATTGCAGTAAAAGTACTTATTTATCTGGTATGGTGACACGTGTTTTTCATAAAACCAACAGCTTTCTGTGTTTTACACGTATTGCTTCTATCACCACTGAAATACCATTAAAGTGCTCTGAAATCATTCTTATATTAATATAAACATTAACAATCTTATCAGATAATAAAACAGTTAAAGCTGTATTTAACACATGGCCTCTAAACTGAAAAATGCAATTAATTTTCAGCAAACCTGCCATGTGTGTTTATTTTATTTTTTTAATTAAATGTTCTATTCTTTTTAGAAACATGAACATCAAATAAATTGGTTCTTACATTACGTACAGGTCACAACTATTAACAGACATCATCAAAAACCAAGCAAACATGCACTGTATATCAAACAATATACAAAAAAAGTAGCATTTAAAGAAAATGACAAATAAAAAATGATGGCAACAACATATAAGAAGAAGAATCATTTTTTTTTTATATATTATTATTTGAATCCATCTGAGAGGAATTAGAAATAAGACAGAAATAATGTTTTTTTTTTTTTTTTTTTTTTTTTTTTTTTTTTTTTATAATTATATTATTATTATTGAGTGTATAACTCAATGATTTAGCTTTGATAATATCATATATTTTTGGGGTCTCTTGCAGCCTCCTCCCCCAAACCTGGAGAACATGTTTCAGCACATAGATGAAGTGATGGATGTTTCCAGCAGACTCCTGAGCCTCCTCGACCAGACGCAGATTCATCACAGTGAGCCGAAATACCTGGAAACTCTCTGTGAGTACAGCCGGACAGGCTGGAATTTCTGCTTCACTTTCAGTTTACTTGTCACATTGTCTATGTGTCATGCTCACCCACGGGTCAAAATATTTTTACCCATGAGCTCATGAGTGAAGAATCCAGAGCTTGAATTTCAAGATGGGAATGATGATGTATAGACTGTTTCAATGTCTTTTATGTCCTTTTTGGAGCTTGACAGTCTAAATAGCCATACACTTATAGTACTGTTCAGAAGTTTGGGGTTGGTAAGATTTAAAAAAAAAAAAAAAAAGGTTTTGAAAGAAGTCTCTTATGCTCACTAAGATATTTTTAAATATTACAACAATTTTTAAATAGCTGTTTTCTATTTGAATATAGTTTAAAACATAATTTATTCCTGTGATCAAAGCTGATTTTTCAGCATCATTACTCCAGTCTCCAGTGTCACATGATCATTCAGAAATCATTTTAATATGCTGATTTGCTGCTCAAAAAAAATGTATGAATATTTTCAATGTTGAAAGCGGTTGTGCTGCTCGATAATTTGTGGAAATTGTGAATTGTTTTTTATTTCCCCAATATTTATTTTGAAAGAATTGCAACTTTAAAAGTTCAAAGAACAACATTTATTTGAAATACATTTATAATGTTATAAACTTTCTTTACTGTTACTTGCGATCAATTTAATGTGTCCTTGCCGAATACATTTATTTATTTATTTTTTAAATACTGACCTCAAACTTTTGAACAGCAGCGTATGCTGTAAAGAAAAGATGTAAATCTTATTGTATATTATAAATGATCTTATTCTTTCTCAGGTGACTCTTTTCTGAGTCTGTCTCAAGATATAGAGATGGCTTATAAAGAGTATCTTGCCAACTACAACAACATCACTGCTCTAGAGAACAGCTACAAACAGAAAGAGGCGCTGTGGGTGGAAATGGTCCGAATCGTCAAGTCATCTGCGTAAGTTCATAAACAACAACCTACTGAGGATGTGTAGAATTTGAACACTGTTGAGGGCAAAATGAGTCCTAGACGAATAAACCAGTGTGTTATCCAACAATCCTGGCATTTTTGACCCCGGATCTGGTCTGTCTTCAGTCCTGATGTGAATGCATCCACTCTGAGCTTCTTCCTGGTGATGCCGGTTCAGAGAATCGCCCGTTACCCGCTGCTGCTCCAGACCATCCAGAAACACACAGACCCCGGGCACCCTGCCTACCCCATACTGGAGCACGCCGCTCACACTGCAGTCCAGATCAACTGCAGGATCAATGAATACAAACGCTTCCGTGAAGTCGGTGAGAACATGCCAATCCATGGATAACTTCAGCACAGAAACATGAATAAAGTTTTTGTTTTAAAGGTTTTGATTTGCATCACTATTCTCATTCTCTAACTGTCACAGCTGACAAATACAGGAAGACAGAGAACCTGACCATCAAGGACAAGATCAATCGGCTGAGTGGCCACAGCATTGCCAAGAAGACGGCCCGGTTCAGCCAGTACATAAAGCATGAGACAGGAATGGTGCCAAAGGTAACTGCCTAATAATAATGCTTAATGTAGACAAAGGAACAGAAATGTTTGGCATGTTGAAAGAACCACATTGTTTCCACAAAACCTCAGATACTATTATTACATGAAATGTTTTTACAATTATTTCTTAAAGGGGTAACATGACGTTGCTAAAAAGAACATTATGTTGTGTATGTGGTGTAATGCAATGTGTTTAAGGTTCAAAAAGCACATTATTTCCACATACTGTACATTATTGTTTCTCAACTATGCCCCGCCTTTCTGAAATGCGTCGATTTTTACAAAGCTCATCATTCTGAAAAGCGTGGTGTACGCTGATTGGTCAGCTATCCAATTCTTTGTGATTGGCTGAATTCCTCAAGCGTGTGACGGAAATGTTACGCCCCTAACCATACTGTGATGCCGTTTCCTGGCGCGATGAGACAAAACCAATAAAACGCATTATAAACAAGGCATTTGTTACATCCAGTGGGGACATAGTTACTGATTTTAATGACTTACACTGTCTTTTTACACGTTGCGTATCACGCTGCGTAAACAAAACCATGTCTGCGTTTGTGATCGGAGAAACAACAAGCCTACTCTACACTGCTTAAAACTCGTGTTTGAATCGTCAGTGGCAAATTCTTTATATATGAAAACGTACTTACAGACTGTGTGTCAGAAGCACCAGACTGTCCTTGCAAAGTTGGAACTGCCCCACTTTATAGAAACAGACACCAGCATTGTAGGCCACTCTTCCAGGAAACAGTCCTCGTCCTCCATAAAATGTGCTGCACACATCTGAATATTTGGGTTGAACTGTTCTAGAACAGTGTTGTAAATACAACGTAACCACTGATTTCTAGTTGTGTCCACTTTTGGAAGACCAAGCAAAGTAGTTTCACTTTTACAACGCAACACACAGCATCTCCACGACATGGCGGCAGCAACAGTGAGAATAAAAGTTAGTTTGGGTGGCGTTCTGCAAATTTTCTCACATCCTGATGTGGGGAGTGTTAGAACGAGCTGTTTTAGGTAGGCGTGGTTGACTCTTAACCTTTATAAAGCATATCTCTTTGGATTCGAAACTTTCCAGATCTTCTTTATGCACGAAGAACTTGTAACACTAAGAGAAAGGAAAAATTGTAATCGCATCATATGACCCCTTTAACTTATACTTTGTAATCCTATCCCATCATAGTTAAAGGATGAAGAATTTGATGCACTTGCTGGCTTCTTCTTTGTCCTGGAGAGGGGCGTCTCGGAGCTTCACGATAACCTGGAGGCCTATCTCCACCATCTGCAGGTTTGGATTTAGCATTCTTACTCATAATGAGTATAGTTAAACACTTAAAAAGAGCTGATGCCCTTATTTGTTTTGGTGTTCCCTCAGTGTGAAACCAGTACGCCTGTGGATCAACCTCTTAAACATTTTTCATTGTTATTCCAGCTGCTGAATGAAAGGAAAATCTGTAGGAGGGTTGATCCTAGGGCAGATGCATGGGGTTATTGAAGATTGTGAGGTTCAGAGAATGGTTGTGCACTTGAAGTGTTTGTAAAGATTTATTTAACCATCTGAGCTGTGTCTCTGTGTACAGAGGTTCCTCAGCTGCAGACCGGAGGAAGCAGATCTTGATCTGGAAGGAGATAAAACCGCCTTGTTCTCTAAAGAAATCACAGTGGCACTCAGACAGTGGATCTACCCCTCATACGTAAGACCTTAAGCAGAATGCAGTTCCCATCCTTTAGCGATATTCACTATTGTTAGTGATAAAGATGCAGTTCCTTTGGGCAATTAAAGATGCAGTAAATGATTTCTGAGAAAGGCTGTGGAAAGTGGATCTGACTGAGCACCAAAACACACTTGTAGTCAATCACCAGTAAGGGGCATGCCACTTGTGAGGGGGGAGGTGCCTGTGTTTGTGAATTTGGGGGCGGAGCTATCAAGTTAGGGGTGTGACCCTCAAGTCCACCGACGTTAGTCTACACTCCTGCCTGATTTGTTTGTTGGACAAGATGGCAGATTCTGCGTTATGATTAGTCAGATCGCCTCTCAATCAAACTCCAGGTGAAGAATGAATGCATTGTCTTTTTTTGGTAATGTAATTTTTGTAGGCCACCCTGGAAATTAGGATGACCCTGGTTCCATAGACAAAAAGGCAATAGGATTTTCCCATTGGTTTCTGGCTTATTGCAGAAATTTTGCTCTGTGACCAACAAACATTTGTGACGCGTACATGTTTTGTTTATCAAATCTAACTACAATTGAAAAAGCTGAAGTTATGCTGTAAACCAACTAAACTACCATCGCATGACTTTAACATCACCATCACTAAGTTTCCAACAATTCCTTCAGTCTTTAATATCTGTTGGAGAGTTTTGGTTAGAATAGTTTGAGTGTGATTTTAAACACCGTGAGGCTGTAAAAGCAGACTAGTGAGTAGATGAGTTTACCTGTTTTCTGTGATGAAGTTTAATGTCCCCAACAGCCTGTTTTGTCCCATTAAGCCACTTAGCAAGGTTAGCAGCCACCTTTTCAACACAGAAAACCTCAAAAAGTCATGTTGGGTAATACTGATTTATTTTATGTTGTAAAATTATTTGTGTGTAAAATAATTTTGAGCTTGTGTTACAGACCTTATTTCAGACATTTAACCAAAAACTTTAATGAAGATAAAATTTAAACAAAAACTTTAATCTAAGATCCCATTGACTTCAGGGCAATGGAACTGGAAGTGCAAAACTGCTAACTCATTTCCAGGCTTTAGTACTCATTCCTGCAGCGCTGTGTAACACACTGTACCTCTATCCCTCACTGCCTCATTTATGTACATCAAATTAAATATGGCATCTCTGACTAAAGTCTGGAACACCAATATTTGTCACAGCTTTTGTCATGAGACAGTATTACTTCACTGTGGTCCGCCACATTAGTATTTGTCCATACATCAGTGTCTAATTCTGCTGGAACCAGTGCTGCTGCAAAAACACCATTTATCATGTAAGGAGACAAATTTTACCAAGATCTTTTAACTGTTTACCAGCCATTGACATTAAAGGGTTAGTTCACCTAAAAATGAAAAATAGTCCATAAATTACTCACCCTCAAGTCATCCTAGGTGACTTTCCTCTTTCAGACGAATCCAGTCGGAGTTATATTAAAAATTATCTTTCAAGCTGTTTATTGACACTCAGTGGGTGTTGCAGTGCATCAGTCCAAAAGAAGTTATATAAAAAGCGCCCTTCCATAATAAAAAGTGTCTCACACGGCTCTGGGGGGTGAACAAAGTCCTCCTGTAGCGAAACTTTGCTTCCTTTGCTCCTGTTAACAAACATTGGTTTTCACGAGACTCACTGGCGCATGCGCAGCACCGACCTCATACGTCATGCTCCCGGAACTGCTTCCAGTGTATAACCGTTGGCGCAAGCTACATTAAAGTGATTATTACGTTTTGAATATGGATATTTTTCTTACAAAAACACATTGATTCACTATAGGAGGACTTTGTTCACCCCCCTGAGCTGTTTGAGACACTTTTTTTTTATGGATGGGCGCTTTTTATTTCACTTCTTTTGGACTGTTGCACTGCAACACCCGCTGAGTGCAATTAAACAGCTTGAAAGATCAAAGACAATTTTTAATATAACTCTGACTGATTCGTCTGAAAGAAGAAAGTCATATACACCTAGGATGCCTTGAGGGTGAGTAATTTATGGGCTAATTTAATTTTTGGATGAACTAACCCTTTAAGGTTGAAATAGGTATGCATCATATTTGAGAAGACAACAGTGGTTTATGCATTATAGTGCCATATGTAATTTGTTTGTTTTTTTATAATAGTAATTGATTAAACATCTCTGGTATCTTGCCTTCTTAACCTGCTTTGTACATCTCCGTTGCTGCCGCTTACAGGAGGAGCGTTTGAAGACTTTAGTCTTTAAGCCCTTGAGCTCACTGCGGGAACTGATGGCAGGACCACGTAACCTCATCTGCAAACGTCAGGACAAGCTTCTGGACTATGAGCTAATCGAGGAGAAGAGTAACCTGAGCTTTGAGGAGCAAGCCATAGCAAACACCTACAAGACCATTAACACTCTCCTGCTGACCGAGCTGCCGCAGTTCAATGGCAAAGCCCTGCAGCTCCTGTGGGCCACGCTAGAGGCCTTCAGCTGCCTGCAGAGAGACCTGGCGGCTGATATAGAGCAGCTAGCCACCAGCTTCACTATCAGGTACTTTTTACAGAAGAAGCTAAAATACTGAGGATTTACTGAATGTTGAGGTCAAAATCCAATGAGCTTTAGGGATAACTAGGTGAATATTTAATTTCTACAGTACCAGATTCTAGAGAGAATCAAAATTTCCACTACCTGGCCAAAACAAAGTCACCATCTGGATTTAAATAAGTAAATACTTAAGATTTTAGAATTGAATCATTATTACAGTGATTTATATGTTTCTGGCATGTCGTATTCCAACAACCATGTCAGAAGACGTACTCGTGTCCATTTTCCGGGATGACAATGTCAAGATTCATTGGACCCAAATGTGAGAGATTGGCCACCACAGAGTCCTGACCTAAACCCCATTGAAAGTTTTTGAGATGTGCTGGAATTGAATCGTACACTATACTATTTAGTTGGAGTGCCTGTAGCTTTGATAACATTGTGCATTCTTTGTAGCATTGTTTGCAACATCACAACATTTATTTTCATCAAGAGTTGCGTTAGTTTTTGGCTGAGATCTTGTATTGACAATCGCCGATTTGAACACTCTGTAAAGCCGACTCCTAAAGACATTAACATTATTCCTCATGCTCACTGAACCACTATTTCACAATTTGGGCCTGATGAATTTTGACATTGCCATCCTGAAATATGGACATAATAAGGCCTTCCAACGTGGTTGTTTAAGAAATGAAAAGCTACACTCTGCTCCAGTTAGAGTTAAAAGAATTGTTAATTATTGCAAAGATATTACATGCCAGAAACATCATATTAATCACTTCCATACCCTTTCTAGTATTTGCTTATTTAAATCCAAATGACGGTCTTTTTTTTTTTTTTTTTTTTTTTTTTGGCCATGCAACGTATTAATGATGATACTACTATTCATTTTTAATTTTATTTTATCAGTTCCTTTTATTATATATATATATATATATATATATATATATATATATATATATATATATATATATATAAACAGCTGGGAAGAAAATTAAGAGACCAGTTTCTCTGGATTTACAAAGTATGCGTAAAATGTAATTTTTGTTTTATTCTGTAAACTACTAATGACATTTCTTCCAAATGTTGCATGAAATGACAATTGGTAAAAATAACATAAAGAACATGCCATGTTTTCAGACATGTTTATATTAATTTTTAGACAACACAATACCAATGTTTTAACTTCAGTTAAGAAGTCAATATTTGGTGGAATAACCCTGAATTTCAATCACAACAAATGAAAACATTTGTTATTTTGACCAATTGTCATTTTTTTTTTACTTGTTCTTCATAGCATTCGTGAGATTTTCCTTCACAATCATGTAATTCTCATCCTAGTGATTATAGTTGCACTTGAATACCCATCAGTTTCAGAAACTGTTGGAAACTCTGTGAAGTAATCCACCATTGAATAATACTGCAAGCATGTGGTTGGAAAAGTGTTATTAAATTTAGCTGTTTGCAGGCTGGCAGTGTTTATGAATTGCTCTCTGTCTCCGGGCAGCTCCCACACAGTCATTTGGAGGATAGCGAGTTCTGGAAGTGGGCAGAGACTTCGGTGCTGGAGGGTTCGAGGAGGATGGAGAGCCTGTGTCAGAGTGTTCAGGAAGAGCTCAGTGCTCCCATTGTGCAGGTCAGTTTCAATACAGAGACGCACTGTTGGGTGGAGACGTCTTCCTATGGGACAGTTTGGTTCACTTTACTGCAGTGTAATGGTGCCTGTGTACAGTGCTGGAATAAAACCACAGCCATTCACTCATCTTCATATAGTTTAGCCATCATGTGTTATGCATCAGTCTGTACATTCATTATAAATATACCTTAGTAAAATATGTTATGTCCTGGGGTCACAGTATTATGGGTGGCCCTAAACAGCTGCCTTTCTTTTAGTCAAATTCAAATGCAAATTACAGTGTAAATATATGGTCAAAAAGACACATCTACTGATTCAATATTATTAATATTGCTCACATTTTTGAATAATGGCAAAGTAATTAAACTCTCATATATTATAAATGAAACTATGTGAAATATACTAATATTCAAATGTTAGAGGCCTGTAAGATTTTGTATCGTTTTTGAAAGAATTATGTTTACTAAGGCTGCATTTATTTATCAAAAACACAGTAAAAAATTGAAATAACTGTTTATTTTAAACTGTTTATTTTAATACAGTTTACAATTTAATTTATTCCTGTGATGCAGTGCTGAATTTTCCAACATCATTACTCCAGTTTTCAGTGTCACATGATCCTTGAGAAATCATTCTAATATGCTGATTTGCTGCTTAAAACCCCAAACTTTTGGAATTTGGAATCGGGCTTGATTTCATGCATCAGGAATTGATTGGTTTGTGACGTGTTATTTATTTATTTATTTAATGCAGGCAACTGGGGGAAGTGAAAATATTTGCGTTATTCTAAGATTTGAAAAAAAAAAAAAAAGTAATATCATTGGACAAATGAAATGGGTCAAGATTAAATATCAGAAAATAAAAGCTGTTTGAGAAAAGAATATGAGAACAGATTGTTTATTAAAGCAACCTTAGAGCAATTTGCACTGATGAATAATGCATATAAAAACCAGGAGCATTTAGTAGATAAAATAGGGTAAATTATGAATCATGTAGAAATTTTAATCTTTTCTTCTTTTGACAGCATAAACAGAGATTGCACCATTGTCATGTTTCATATTTCAGAGCAATATTAATACTGTGTGCTGGTATGACTTCTCTGTCTGTGGTGTCATGTTATATCATGTCATGGACATTAGGCCATCACTACAGCTAATGACAAACAGATGTCATTACCCAGAGTCTCAGAGACAGATTCTAATCAATATCATGTCTGCCATCATAAAGACATCAGTCCTGATGAGTTTAAGGAAGAGGCAGGAGGATCTTTAGAAGTACTGCGTGTTTGCTGACAGGGATCAGAATGCAAATCCTTAGAGTATCATGCTCTCAGTTTTTCAGTTCAAAGTGATCCAGCTCTATAATTACTGCACTTCTACTCATTTCATGTACACTTGCATTTTAAATGTAATTTATTCTGCTCTATGTAATTTCACGTTAAAGGGATACTCCACCCCAAAATGAAAATTTTGTTATTAATCACTCACCCCCATGTCGTTCCAAACCTGTAAAAGCTTTGTTCATCTTCGGAACACAATTGAAGATATTTTGGATGAAAACCGGGAGGCCTGTGACTGTCCCATAGACTGCCAAATAAATAACAGTGTCAAGGTCCAGAAAAGGTATGAAAGTCGTCATCAGAATACTCCATCTGCCATCAGACGTGCAATCTGGGTTATACTGTATGGTGCGACGGGAACACCGTATTACCGTATGCTCTTCTGTATCATCCGCACCACAAGGATGCGCTGTTTTCTTTCAGATCAAAGCTAAATACACGTACCAGCGCATCCTTGTGGCGCGGATGATATAGAAGAGCATACGGTGATATGGGGAGACACAGAGGAGACTGTTGACAAAGGAATTGTTGAATAAAGTCATTGTTTTTGTATTCTTTGCTTACAAAAAGTGTTCCCGTAGCTTCATATAACCCAGATTGCATGGCAGATGGAGTATTCTGATGACTTTCATACCTTTTATAGACCTTAACACTGTTATTTACTTGGCAGTCTATGGGACATCCAGAATATCTTAAATTGTGTTCCGAAGACGAATAAAGCTTTTACAGGTTTGGAACGACATGGAGGTAAGTGATTGATAAGAATGTTTTCATTTTGGGGTGGAGTATCCCTTTAAGAATAAATCTGTAGGAAATCAGGGTTTTCAGATTCTTTTTTGTGTCGTCTCAGGCACTCAATCCCATGTGCGAGCGCCGTCTCAAGGCTCTGACTGCCAAACACGGCTCGGAGAAGATCTACCAGCTGACAGGTCCTGTGGTGGGCACCCGTGACCTTGACCTGACCCTCAACAAGGGAGAGCTGGTAGCTGTGGTCAGTGAGATGGACACGCGAGGAGACTGTCGCCGCTGGCTGGTTGATGCAGGAGGTAAAACTGTGAAGAAATAACTCATAATCCAGTGGAAAAACAACTGAGCTGGTGTTACTGTGTGAACAAGATTGCTCCTTAAAAATTATCTTCTATAATGCATACAAATGGACCTAAATTCCTGTTTGCACCAAGAACATACTGTAACATATTTAAATGAAATTCAAACAAAATATATTTTCTTATTATATAAGCCCTTATGCACATAAAGGAGTAATTCACACTCTGTAAAGCAAATTACAAACTATCTAATAAGTTTACACACACTTTAATGCTCGATGAAACTCCTGGAAATACTCAAGAAAATCCATCCGTCCAAACTGATTTCATTTGCTTTAAAGTAGAATATAAACCAGCTTGTATAACAATTACACTTACTTTATTGCAGTGATATTTTGATAGCATGTGGTATCTATCTGTGAAATGGGAAAATGAGGTCTAATGACAATAATGGAGTTGTGCTGTAATAGTAATAGTGCAGCTGTTGGAATAAAGTGGTGCTAGAGTACATGTAGTGAAAGTTTAATTCAAACAATCACAGTTTGTCTGCAATTTCTTTTCACATCCCTTCTGTTGGCAAATTGGTTATTACAGCTCTTCTAACAGCCAGTTCAGAAACACTTCTTTTCAATGTTTTTATTTATTTTATTATTATTATTATTATTATTATTATTATTATTATTATTATTATTATTATTATTATTATTATTAGGTTAATCATTTTATTGCAGCTGAATTAAGTTATTATGGACTATGCTAAGATAAAAATATAAATATTGGTCAGTGAACATAATTTTGGCATTGGTAATTTAAAATTTCAAGCAATGATTATTCAAGCAAACATTTAAAGCCTAACTTAAAACAATTTTAGTTTCTTCTTTGTTTATTCATTAGGTTATTTATATATATGCAAAATTCTACTATTTGTGTTAACTGACCACAATTCTTGCATTAGTACATTAATTGCTGTTGCAAGCCTTTGAGAATGCTGTGAGTGTCATCTGCTGGTCAAATACAGTTAAAGCACATCAGATCTGGTCTTGTCAGTGTGCAGAATAGAAACACTGAAATGTGCATCTTTGAATATCTTAATAAGATTTATATTTTTTATTTTCTTCAGGCCCAAGGGGTTATGTGCCTGCCTTAAAACTAGCACGCTACCACCAGATAACCATTGACCCGCCGCAGTCTCCTCATCTGAAGGTCACACCCACCGCTCCAGGACCCCGAAGGCACTCCTACACACCCGGAGCCCAGCCGCTTCCAACCACAATAACCACGCCCTGTTTCCAGGTGACTGACACACATGGGCACAGACATGCGTTTGACTGATGGGTCATGAGGTATCCGAGTTACTCGGTCTGATTCGTGTGTCAAACAGAACGAGACCATTGGAGATTGATGGCAGGTCTGCAGTATCTAATGATCATCAATCACACACACTTCAGCATTTGTAAATTCAGTATTGGAAGAACAGAAATGAACTGACGCTCCTTGTCAGCAGAAGTGTCATACTCTATCAAGGCCACCAACACAAACACACAGCACACACACATACACACCGATTCATCTGCCTGTCAAATGTTTTCCTATCGTTGTGGCTTCATGTTTAAGAAAGCAGAAATGTCGGAGCTTTTGACTGTGACGGTGGGAGATACACGACTGTTAAAATATGACTAATTTTTCTAGACAATCTTCACGGGTTGTTTATCGTTGTGACAGCAAATGATAAACAGACCGTCTATTACGACTCCCAGATGAATTATATATCTAGGATTTGTTGCCTCAAGTTGAAATTATGTAACTTTGCATTTACAAAGCATTATTTATTATTATTTTCAAAAACAATATTTTCTGAAGAAAATGTGACTGGTGTAGTGGTTGCATAATGGCTATAAAAAAACTTACTTAATATGATTCCGGTCCTTTTTTTTTTTTTAGTCACTTTTTTTTCGTTGTTGTAATTTAATCATTTTTATGTTTATTTATTTTATTATGAATTATTTTTGTTTATTATGCATCAAAACTAAAATTATTATTTTTTTAATTCAAAGTTATTTTAGTTTTTTTAATGATGGCTTGAAATGGTAATTCTCCCTTTATATTTTTTGAATGCATATTATTGATCTTATTGTGAATGATTCTTCTGTTCAACCGTTGCACAGAACCCAGTCCATCATACATTTTTTATTTTTTTTTCTTGATAATCCATCACACTCAAATGTATATCACAATACAGAAGAAATTCTGTTTGATTGCAACTTTAATTTTACAGTGACTTTAACATTTCAGGTTAGGAGTTTGTTTAAAACCCAATGAGCCAATATGATCAATAATGATGCTAGCCTTAAAAAATGCCATCAACAAACATGATTCATAAGGCATTACAGATATTAACCACAAGGTGGAGCACTTCAACTTATTTGTCGTTTCACATTTTCTCAAAGCTAATTTTCTGTCTGAAAACCCATTTCAAACAACTTTCACAACTTTAATTTCCTTATGAGTTATAATAAACAGCCCACTCTTAACACTTGAAAATGTCTTAAGCACTTTGTGTAACACTGAATAGCACTTACAGATACATTTGTTCTCTAGACAGATCTCGGTTGTTCAGTTTTGCTGTTTGTGTGGGTTTTGGCAATGACTGACTGTGTTTTTTTTATGCACTGTCTGTCTTTTCATCTAGTTTTTATAAGGGCAAAATCTAACAGAAGGCAACTTTTCCCATTACCATCCACACTGAAACTCTCCGTTCTCCATCTGCAGGTGTACGCGGGCTATGACTTCACTGCGAGGAGCGCTCACGAGCTTTCTCTGAGGGCCGGAGAGCAGGTGCGGGTGGTGGAGCCTCATGATAAGCGTGGAAACAAGGACTGGAGTCTGGTGGAGGCGCGTGGCCAGAGAGGCTACGTCCCCTCCAACTACCTCACCATACTCCCCTCTGTGATCGCCTCACCCACCTTCCCTTATCGCTAGAATATCCTGGAGAGCACATCATCTGCTGCTGATACGACTCTTCTAGCCAGTATCCAAACACACACAGACCATGAGAAACACTTTCCCTGTAGGGCTCTTCATGCGTGAGGGGGCGGATGGCTGCTGTTTGATGCGTCATTTGACTGGTGTATGTACTGGAGTGGTGCTTGGGCCCTGCTGTGGAGTGCTCGTCCATATACTTGATCTCCGCTTTGCCCGGGGCTGTTACTGGTGAGATGGTTTTATCCAATGAGAGAAGAGCTGCAGGGGCAGCAGACATGCTGTTGTAGCACATGGCTGCTGGTGGAGTGTGCTGTTTCCTACAATTACCACTTGGTCCAGCTGTCCACTGGAATGACTCTTTTGGCGGGCCTGGTGCTACAGTACTTTGCTACTGAAGAAATGGAGAATATTTGGGTTTTTACTGCTGAGAATGGATCTCATTTTATGAGGCAGACCTCTTTTGCACTGGTTTCCAGCCTACTTGAGATAACTAACATGCAGACTTGAAGACAAGATCTTTCAAAACATTCTTACAGAATTTTTACTTGTGCAACATTTTAATAATACTTGATGATTTTAGTTATTACAAATTTTACAGTGGATCTAACAAGTATTTGGGACACTTGGGACATGCTTAAAATGTATGAATGTCATTAATGTATAGATAACAAAATTACAATCCAAGTGACATTTATTATTTTATTTTTTTAATGCTCCAACATATTTTTAAAGCAGAACAGAACAGAAAGTTTGATGAATTCAAAATGATAGACTTCTCCAAATTTAGGCAAAAAAATTGTCTGAACAATATAATGCCAATAGCAGACGATATTTGACTTTTTTATGTTTGATTTAATAAGTGTTGGAAGGCTTTTATTTTGACAGTGATGAAAACACCACACCAGACACATAAAAGCCTCTGTTCTCCAAACTGGATGTGGACAGGACAGTTCTGCTGTCACTGAAAGCGCAGGAGTGACAAACTTTAAATTCTTGATTTCAAACTATGCTGCGTTATATCCAGCTGGCTGCTATGCCATATTCATGTCATATTGATTGTGCACTTTATATGAAATTAACATTGGCTGGTCTTTATTTAATAAAATGTGATTCCAAGTGCAAACAAACTTTCAAGATTGCTCAGTGCACTGTTGGTTACAGTGTTTACTTTATTAAACAGTTTTTTTTATTTATGAAAAGTACTGTAATACAGAATCAAGTAGTTACAATATGAAGTATAAATCTCATTTTACAGATTTACTTTGATTAAATTTTTTCCCATTTTTTTCATATTGACTCCTTTTTGTCTATTTTTTTCTAATTTTGTAAATATTACCTAAAATAATTATAAATGTAAATGCTTTTAAAGATATCTGTTTTGAGAATAATCTAGATCAGTCAATCCTGTCAAATGTTAGTAGTTCATAATTAATGTGATGAAATACACCTATGGTTAAGGTTTGTTTGCAGATGCTGGTGGGATTGATATTAACTTATTTATGCAATGGCATTCCTGCATTTTTAATTGTGTCTTAAGTGTCCAAATACTCTTTGGAGCCGATGTGTGGTGGATGTTGAAGACACTGTAACGATGTTGAATCTTTAAGTTACTCTTAATGCTTGCATGCAGATTCAGCACTGGCTGCTGCATTGTGCTTGTATTGTGACCTCATAACCTCTGTGATGAAGAACTCAACCCATATCGAAAGATTCAAGAGTGCAGATGATTTGCTGCATTGTCCGTCATGAATCTGCCAGCAGTTGCATCTGCTGTCCACTAGAGGCACCAGAGCATCCTCTGTGAAGACTGTAATGCTACCTTAATCCTCCAAACAGAGTCATATATTATTCATCTGATCCTCACAATCGCCTTAACAGGGATCCAGTGAGAGGCAGTTCATCTCCCGGCTGCTGTCCTCCTGCTGGTACCAACACCTGATTATGGCATCATCTGTACATGTCGCTTTGAAGAGATATTTATTTTATTTATTCCAAATGTCATTAAATCGATTCAATCCTGAATTAACCCATCAGACCTCCTGCAATCCATCTCATATTTTCACACTTCTGTTATTCTGAGACGCGTGACCAGAAATTATTCATCAGAAGCAGCAAGCAGCCTCGGCTGAAGGTTTCCGCCTGACCTCTGAGTGCTTTATTTATGCCCAGCAGATTAAAACGCTGACACTAACCAGGTGGAGTATTTCCATCTGCTGCAGAGCTTTATTTTGGAGATGTGCATTGGGTTTGAGGCGGCTTTTAGCCCGAGTGCAGCTATTCCTCTGAGAATGTGCAAATGTCACGGCAGGGCTGATGATGACTGTGTTTTGTCATGCTGCAGGCAGAGCAGAGATGCTGCGGCTCGACGTCCGAGAGAGCGCCGCCTGTCAATCACTCCTGCTTCCGTCAAGAGCTGCTTGTCAGCAGAGCTTTGATGCACTGAACCCCTACAGCTAACACTTCCTCTGTGCAACAGAACTCAAAGCTCTATAAATAAATTTCTCTATTCAATGGTCTAAAAATAGCTCCTGCTCGGCTCCCTCTGTTGGAGCAGTTGGGGACCGCAGCGGCCCTTCCTCTCTCTCTCTCTCTCTCTCTCTCTCTCTCTCTCTCTCTCTCTCTCTCTCTCTCTCTCTCTCTCTCTCTCTCTCTCTCTCCTCTCTCTCTCTCTCTCTCTCTCTCTCTCTCTCTCTCTCTCTCTCTCTCTCTCTCTCTCTCTCTCTCTCTCTCTCTCTCTCTCTCTCTCTCTCTCTCTCTCTCTCTCTCCTGTGGGAGGTGTGTCTCTCACATTACATCAAATCGTTCTCTGGCCATGCTCTCAGCTGATGAGCCATGGGGAAATGTTATGGTAATTAGATCTATTATAACTCTCACAGCATTACATACTATGAAGCATTTCCTTGTGGGAGAGCAAGCAAACCTAACGCTTCTATTCCAGCTCCCTGCATTAGATGTGTGTTTGTGTTCGTATTAGAGAGAGAAGGGAGGATGAGCCAAGCACTAGGGGTTTTAGAAGTCTGCAGTAAACCTAATTTCCACAATTTAATTTATTGGCTATTTTGGGGACACTGTAAAAAAATCCTTTTTTTTTTTTTCTTTTTTTTTCTTCAGTAATATCTGCTTTAAACGAGATTAAATTACTTGATATTAATATGTTTTTAGAGTTAATTATTCCTACCCACTGGGATTTATTTATTTATTTGGTTGGTTGTTTTAAGCATAAAACTAACATAATTTTGAGTTATTTATGGTTAAAACGAGAACAAAATGTCATTGTGGTAAGTAAAGAAAATGTTAGATATTAACAGGAAATAAGCTGAATATCCTAATTAAATAATGTTAGATTCAGATAATATATAGTAAATATTAAGTTAACAGTAAATATTAAGTTAAGAATTTGTGTTTTCTAGTAAAAATAATTATTTTTAAAACAAGATAATTTCCTTAAGAAGCGTAATTGCATAAAAATATTAAAATATTTTCAGAGAATGTCTTTGAATTGAATTTAACCTAAAAATGAATTATTTAATATATAATGTCTAATAGTGTTTTCTTGTTTTAAGCTTATATAAAAAAATTGTGAGATTTAAGAAAATAATGGCATATGAAAAATAATTATACAGTATAATCACCGGTGAAATTTACATTATTAAAATTGAGTAAACATTGTATTTCTCAAAAATAATCTTTTTTTTAAGAACATAGTTTAAAAATATTTTACTGTAAAAGACAAAAATACTTTTTAGAAATTAGATTTTATTTATTTATAGAATTTATGTATTTATGAGTGGGGTGAGGGATTGGAAACGGATCATTTTTCAATATCCAGGAAGATTTTTTTTTCCCGGCACAATCAGGAATCCTCTTGCTGTCAAGGAAGGTCAGCACAGAACAGCTTGTGTAAGCTGACCTGTCAAAAGCTGCGCGTAGAAATAGACACCGTGGCTATGTCCAGCTTAATTCTGGGACTGTATTTAGTAACTTTTTGGCACTTTTTGTCGTGATTGTGTTAGGGCTGTCAGCTGATCTGTGGCACAACCAACTTTAACCTTAACCAACGCTCATCTCGGCTGGAGCTGAAGCCCCTCGTCATGGAGGACTGCACAGTTTGTAGTACAAGCAAAGATGCACATGATCTGCTTTTCCCATGTGGGCCCACTCCGAAATGCAGCAACACTCCTTGAGTGACCTCTGTGTGAGAGGGAATGTAGACTCAACAGATCACACAGCTGTTTATAATACTGAACTATAAGTTTCACGGTTCACAGGTCACGGTTTAATGTTTCTTGCCCAGACAAACATGCCTATCTGACATTAAAGGCTTATGTATTTATAGAGCATACAATGTGAGGTTTGGCATTTTACATGGATATATTATAAAATGATCATGTGCATATGCCTCATATTGACATATAGAGATGATGAACGTGTATTTTCTGGGATTTCATGGACTGTTTACATGTTGACCTTCATACATGCTTGACAGTTGAACTTTCACTTCCATAAATCCTACTGGCCTTTAAGTGTGTGATCAGGTAGTCGTGGATCCCGTCCAGCACAAGCAGGAGAGGACAGATTCAATAAATCAGCTCAACGAGGTCACGATGACATGAGTTTTCCATCTCGGTTGATTTTCCTTCAGAGGTTAGCATGATGTTTCCTCTAGATATAGAAAAACACACTGAAATGTAGCATCTGAGTGCGCAGCAGCCGTGCAGCTCGAGACTCGCCTGTTTTGCAGCCACCTCGATGCATATGTATCCGTCCTCTATAGGTTCCTGTCTCAGATCTCTCCACCTCCCTTTGCTCTTTTCTTTCAGGCTCTTGTAAACAGAGCTTGCCCTGAATGTCAATGATGTCAGGTGTCAACAGAGAGGTGGAGGACTTTGAGTTTTGGAGGAAAGGGTGTGTATGTTTTGGGGTCATGTTCACAAGTGCTGTAGTTTGCAGCGCATGTCCCTTTTGGAAATTTGATAGGATACTTTATCTCTCTTGTCTGATGATCAGTTTACAGGCTGTTGCTTATTTTTAAACCATATGAATCTAAAATGTGTTGCATCTGAATGCTTTGATCTGAGAAGCATCTCCGCGTGCAAGCTCTCACACTTAAATTGACCTCTCACCCAGTGTTGCTGTTTTTGGTTTTACTGTATGTCAGATTGGGCTGCATGATTAATCTCACAATCCGGTGTTTTCAGTGTCGCAGAGCAGCTTGGTCCGTAGTAAATGCAGCGCCACACAAGCGATCTGTGCATGTGCTCTGAGTCTAAGTCACTTTGAACATATATTTGGGAACGCAATGTGTGCTAAACCATGTGCCCCGTGCTGTAAATTTTTATTTTTTTTCTTAAATACTACATACTTAAATATGTAGTATTTAAATATTACAACAATGTCTTAATTTTTTAAATATTTTTATTAAGTAATATAATAATTAGTAGTATTTGTAGTAATACAATAATAATATAATAATAATACATTATATTTATTATAATATTAATATTATTAATGTTAATATAATATAACAATATAACAGTAATAATAATAATTTGTGTTATTAATTACATAATTACATTATTAATATAATTAATTATATTGTTGTTGTTATTATGAATATTATTATTTTATAGTCAATTAAATCAAAGTCACAATTTTTATGGAATATTTCCCAAAATCATGCAACCCTTATTTAGTCTACTAGCACAAAATAAATAAATAAATAAATAAATAAATAAAAACTCATTACAACCATTTAGTAATTGTCAGTGCTTATATAAACAGGCTGTTGTCAATAAAAAAAGAAGCTTTAAGGGCCCTTTGTGCTGTAAAATTAAATAATTATTCTAGATTTTTTAATTAAATACTCTTTTTTTTTACATTGTAATATTATAATAGTGATGTCTTTAATTTTTTATAAAGTAATATAATAATAATTAGTAGGACTACTAATATAACAATAATAATGAGAAATGTTGTTATTATTAATAACATAATCAAAAAGGGGCAAGCACTGCAAACCTGAAGCTGCTTTTCTGAAGGACACATTTTAAGTCAAAATCACTATTTATATTATAAAAAATCTGCATTAAACATTTCCCTAAATCATATCAACTTATTTTAGTCTACTAGCACAAAAACCTAATTATGAAAAAGTAGTAATTGTTGGATCCCACTCAAGGTTGTTTTCTGATGGCAATAATCTTAAAACTTTTATATTGTCATATTTTTGCGCTGTCAAGCTGAGAGAACACTTTGGCAAGGCTTGTTGTATCTTAGTGGCCTATAGCATTGATTGAAGGAGCCACTCAGCTTTGCAGACGCTATCTGTGCTGCATGATAATGCAGTTTGGATAGAGACCCTGTCCTATCTATTTGATAACACATGAGGCAGATTATAGCCATAAAGGAAGCTATAGCCACAAATGGAGATCTTAATGGCGGTGGGAATGAAGTGACCCATCCGCTCGCCCACGCAGGTAAGATCTGCTGACCTTTCAGAGTCCATTTCACACCCTCATATCCAATGTTCCTGCGGTTGTCATGTTATATGGAAACCTGTCCTTCCTCCGATCATCATAAGGGCATATGATGTACCTTTGGGAAGAAAGTGCTTTTACATCTCTTTCATTGGGTCGATGTGTTTTGGATGCTTGTGGAAATTACGGTGAAGCACTTACAGTGAAGTGAATGGGGAAAACATTTGGAGAAATTTCAAATGTCGAGCTTATGAGTTTATAAAAGCACTTTCATAAATGCATCTGTTAGAGCTTGTATATTATTTAAGCTCTAATGTTCTTCAGAGTTTTACAGTCATTTTTATAGGTTTTATGGATCCATGTTTTTTGTTAATATAAGTCTCTCATGTGCATCAAGGCTGCATTTATTTTGAAATGCAATATAAATTGTACAGTTGTTAATTATTTTTACAATTTAAAATAACTTTCCTATTACTCCAGTCTTAAGTCTCACATGATCCTTCAGAAATGAATCTAATATGCTGATTTGCTTGAATTTTTTGGAGGATTCTTTGATGAATAGAAAGCTCAAAAGAAAATTGTTTATTTGACAGAAATCCCTCGTAACATTATAAATGGTCACATTTTACAGTCACCTTTGATTTGAATCTAAATGTGTTCTTGCCTAAGTATTAATTTTTTGCATAAAATCTGACTGACCCCAAACTCTCCTAAACCCAAACTTTATTTTTCCAAACGAACGTCACATCTTGTAAATACACTGTACCATACTGTGACTATTTATGGATCGTCCATATTCACAGTCATTGTAAGTGGTTCACTGTAACCCAGATTTTTGCTTTTTTTAAAAATGAGGGACAAGTGGGAATCATTTTTAGTAGTATTCAACATTGCATCACTGAACCCAGCATATATCTTTTACAGTTAAGTATTTCTGTCAAATCATTACTTGCTAAACTAGAATCATCTAATTGATTCAGTGTCAGGAATGCTCATAATATTGGTTGCATGCTGCTTATTTCTGTTGTTTTTAGGACTGTTCCCCTCAGTGCTGGTGGAGAGCTGTCATTGCTGGCAGTTTGAATACCAGCAGCCATCATTCTTTGAAAACTGACACACACAATCTTTTCATACAAGTGTGAGGAAAATAGCCCTGTCGTTCACCTTCCCAAAGGCGGCTGGCTGGGAAAGCATCCAGGCAGGAGATGGGAGAGGGGAGGGAATGCTGCTGCGGATCCCATATCTCTACCCAGCCTGAGTCTGATCTCACGGTTTGTTTGTTTTGAGACACGGTGATCATGTGACCAACTCCTGTCTTCCCAAATCCATCATCTGATTGTTCTTGAGTTAGCAGCTTTTCCCACCCTCACCTTAATAAGCCTGCTGGGAAAACGAATAGACATTGTTTGAGTTCAGCTGTTGATGGTAGACTGTGTGTTTTGTTTAGCGATGTTTTGAGAACTTGCGTTGAGGAGCTTTGAGAATGTTCTGCGGAAAGGCAGCGGAGATTAACAAAGAACAGAGTGTAAACACTTAACTGTCTGCCATGGAAACTCCACGGAGCTGCTCCTAACACGCTTCCATTAAACAGAGCATCAGTAAACCTGTCCGTCCAAAAGCATCCATTTACTGTCCTGCGTAGATTACTTACAAATTGTAGTCTGTTATCGATTACAGATTACATGATGAAAATAATAGTCAGTTATGTAATCTAGATTACTCATTTTAGGTAATATATTCTGACTACTTTTGGACTTTTGACCTAACGAGTGTATAGATTTGAATGGAATTATTGTCATAAAAAGCAAAGAGAAAAAAAATATATAGTCCATTCTTTATCGAGATCATGAAATGCATTAAACATTGTTACTTCAGGGTTTTCCAAACTAAAGTAAATGAAAGAACTGCAGAGGGATTATGAGTTGATGAAAAGATATCTAAATAAATCATAAAAATTTAAAAATGAATTGACATTGCATTTTATATATATATATATATATATATATATATATATATATATATATATATATATATATATATATATATATATATATATATATATATATATATTGATTGCCTGCATGTCAATGTGGCCATTAACTGACATCAGGGAATGTGTTGTTAAATTATTAAAATATTAACATGGTATAACTGACTGAGAGGTGCTTTTGTCCTCAAATTCAGAAGCATGGAACGCAAATTAATTTACATGGTCACTCAATATTGTGAATATTTAAAGCTAAACGATATGACAGGGTAGAATATTTTAGCAAGGAAATTTAAAAAGAAAAAGGAGGAATTAGGGAGAATCAATACATTATAAATCATTTACTGCCTTTGTGTGAATAATTTGTGATCATGTAATCCATAAAAAGTAACTCTAATCTGATTCTGAGCATTTTAAAATGTTATATAATGCAATTACAAGTGCTACGTTTTTGGAATCTGATATCTGTAATCTGACATAATCCAGATTACATGCAAACAGGTACTACCCTGCACTGTCTGTTTGGCATTATTGGGAAACATTATGAAACATTATAAATGTGACCTAGATTTTTACATTTTGTGAGGAAAACATAAATGATGTTTACAACCGCAATACTAGTGTGTTCGGGGGAAATGCAAATGCACTGCAATGTGATTTGCTTAAGATGTTGTGAATTGGCACTGATGGTGTTTGATAGGGCATTCTGGTGGTTGCTAGCTTGTTCTGGTGGTTGTTAGTGCATTGTGGTGATGGTGGCTAAGGTGTTGCTATGCTACGAAGTTGCGAGGTTGTCTGGTTACAAGGGCATTCTGGGTGGTTGTTGTATGGGATTGCTAGGTGTTCTTGTGGTTGTTGGTGCACTTTGGTCATTGCTATGGTGTAGTTATGTGTTCTGGGTGGTTGCTAAGGTGTTGCTATGTGTTCTGGCTGGGTGGTTGTTAAGCCATTTGTACAGTAGGTTGATTGTTAAAGGTGTTGTTGTTGGCACATTCTGGTGGTTGCTAAGGGTGTTCTCAGTGGCTGCCAAGGCATTTCTAGTTTTTAAATTTCTAGTTTTTAAATGTATTCCAGTGCTTGTTTGCTCATTCTGGTGGTTGCTAAGACGTTCCTATGTGGTTCTAGGAGTTTGCTCGGGTGTTCTAAGTGGTTAAGGTGTTTTTTATATGGTTGCTAAAGCTGTTATACGTATGTGGTTTGTAGGGCTTTTTATGTAGTTGCCGAAGTTATTCTGGTTGTGGCTAAGTTGCCAGGTTCTGATGGTTGTTAAAGTGTTTTGTGGTTGCTATAGCATTGCAAGGGTACTACTATGTGGTTGATAAAGGTGTTATGTGTGATTTTTGTGTGATTTTTATTTGTTGCTAGGCCATTTCTACTGTATGTGGTTGCTAAATGTGTTCTAGTGATTAACACATTCTGCTGGGTACTTAGGTTTTGCTATGTGGCTGCTAGGGTGTTCTAGGTAGTTGCTAGGGCATTAGGTGCTTGCAAGTGTATTGATATGTGGTTGCTAGGGTGTTATGTACGTCGTTTTTTCATAGGTGGCTGCTGAAGTGTTGCTAGTGTATTCAGGTGTTTGCAGAGATATTTCGGGTGGTTGCTATTGCATTGAAAAGTGGCTGTTAGGGTGTGGTTGCAAGTGCATTGATAGGTTGTTGCTAGGGTGTTCTGGTGATTGCTGGGATATTCTGAGAGGTTGTAAATCCATTGATAGATGGTTGCTAAAGTGGTGCTAGTTGGTTGCTGGGATATTCTGGGTGGTTGCTAGTACTTTGATAGGAGGTTGCTTAAGTGTTCGTAGATGGTTGCTAAGGTGTTGTGGTGATAGCTGGGATATTCTGTGTGGTTGCAAGTGCATCTGTGGTTTTTAGGGTGTTTTGGATGGTTACTACAGTAGGTGGTTACTTGGTAGTCCAAGTCAAAAGAGTCGTCTAGGTTTCTGTGCAAGTCTAAGGGTATTTTTTTCTTTCCTCTCTATTAGGTGAATACCGCAAGTACTTCCCCTTAACCAGCCACATGATTTGAGGTATTATTCACATCCGTAGCACAAACGGAGCAGGACGAGTTATACGGTTTAAATCCTTAAGTACGAGCAAGTAATAATAATAAAGCATGTCTTTGCAAGCACTTCCAATCAGTCTTCATTTCAAGAGTATCTTTCTCATTTCACACATTTGTTAACCCATTTAATCATTTGATTTCCCCTCTGTAGGTCTAGTTTCTGTCTCCCGTCACTCTTATCTGTTCATCTCATTAAGTTACCTTTCATTTTTACACTCGCTGTACCAGCTGCCCTACTGCTCAAGGTCAGACTCTCAATCGCGCTGACAGTCCAGGAATGCAACTGCTTTAAAAATGTCGTTGGTCACAGGCGTGAGGGCAGAGCTCCATGCAGCCTGCAACCCAGAAAAACTACAGCTCCTCGTGATGACTACAAACCACTGCAATGGAGCTCTTTTAGACCTCTCTGTTTATGCACCACTGGGGTCACCTTTGGCTCATCACCCAGTAATTGAACTTGCCGGAAACACCTGTTTCAATTCGCCAACATAGTCTTCGGTGCAGATGAAGTGATTTCAGAGTCTTATCTTGGCATTTACTGCCTTTTTTGAAACCGGCCCCTCTGGATGAATGTACAGCGTTCTGCACACACAGGAATTATTGTTTTGCCCCTACTGTAATATGCTTTATGTGTAAACACAGCCGGCAACAAAACCCTGTTTTCAGTGTAAATAATCTGCAGGAGACAACTAGAAATGAAAACACCGTCTAAACCGCTGTTGATTAAAACATAAACTAAACCCAAGAAGCCAAGAAGGAAAATTAACTTTCTCTCTAAAATATTCCAAGTCCTTTTGCTCATTTTAACTTTATGAATTTTCATGAAGCTGATCAAGCATAGCAATGGTGTAAATGCTATTGTGCTTGAATACAAAATAATAGTATATTAAAATGTGCCATTTCTGTAATAACTGCTTTGCCTTCAAGTTAAAGCAGGAATTGTGAATCCCCTCAGGTGACATTCTCATCCTCCATCATGTGAATGATTTCTGCTGTTACTGTCTGGAGCAGTATTTGTGACCACTAGGGGGAGTTTTGTGCTGTTCTGTCTGCCATTGCAGCAAAACAAATAAATATATCCCTTTTTATGTCTCTCATCTGTATTAATCTGCCTGCAAATCACAGATAATGCTTTTCCATCGTTGCAGTAATAAAACGCTCCGCACACTTGCTGAGGCAGCGTAGCATATCTGAAGGTTAAGGTGTCCTTGACTTTCCGCCTGTGGTGAATAGATATTTAAATTAACCAGTCATTTTCTCAACAGCTCCTTGATATTAAATGGGAAAAAATGACGAGGCAAAGAAATGAAAGATCAGAGTTGATATCCGTGAGCAGAACTCTGAAATCATTCCGTTTTGTGGAGCACAGTTTCACTAAAACCCAAGAACTTGGAAAGAAGTCATTTTATCAGCGTGAAATGACATCAAGCGGCACTCTGCTTCAGTTTACTGTTATTGCTGTCAATATGGAAACAGAGGGGCAGGTCAGCTGGCGAGTTTTCATAAACTGAAACGGGGCCATTTCAGTGCCCACAGATGCTTGACCTCTGTTCCCTGCTGACCTGCTGGGATTTGCGTCAGATTATGGTTTGCAAGGAAACTGCTTTCCATTTCTCCCTCCCTATTTGAGCTGTACTGCAGCAGATGCATGCAGCCATGCAGGTTTGCTCTGTCAATGGCAAACCCAGCCCTCTTATAAAGCCTCCGGTAAGAGTCTTAAGCCTAATTTGATTACATCATGATCGACAGCAGTCATGTCCGACAGAGTACCGGATGAGATTTTTCCATCCTCAGCTTTAACCAGTCCAGTGAAACAATGACATAGTGGAAAAATAATGATGAAATATAGATTTGTCAACACTAAGCTTTTGGTCATGTGACTGTAGTCATTACCTGTCCAAATGTCACACAAATATTTTAGCAAATTTCCTGTGTAGCATTACTTTCTCTTGGCCAAGTATTTGCTCATACTGTTTTATTTTTATATATTTATTCTTTATTATTCTTTCTGGACTTTACTCTTTATTTCTAGTGTGACAAATGAGACCGTGAACAATGAACACTTTTGAACATCTTGTGGATTCATTATTTACTTCAAAAATTAAGACAGTATTGGAGCAAACATGCAAAATAAAATTAAATAATTAATTTTAATGTCAGATTAATTTCAGTCTCATGCTCACCAAGTACAATAAAAACAAAAATAGTGTGAGAAATATTATTACAGTTATTACAATTTAAAATATTTACTAATTGAAAACATTTTAAAATGTTATTTATTCCTGTGATCAAAGCTGAATTTCAGCATCATTACTCCAGTCTTCTGTGTCACATGATCCTTCAGAAATTATTCTAATATGCTGATTTGCTGATCAAGATGCTTTTCTTCTTATTATTATTATCAATGTTGAATACAGTTGCTGTTTATGTTGTTGTCCCTGTACAACCATACTACATTTATTTATTTTTTACTATTCTATGGCTGTTATATTTTTGCAGTATGCATACAAATATGAATGCAAATTTTCTTGTGCGTGAAATACACCGAATAATGAATTACCCAAATATTTGAATTTGCCCAAATATGCATACCATGTACCACAATGCAATGCATCGGCCCAGTGTGGCAAGGGATCCAGAAGCAGTTTTAATCTTTTGATTTATTATTTTTTTATTGTGACTGAAAAAGTAGTTTTTTTTTAAGAAAATTATTGTAGTAATAATAAAGTAGTACTATACTAGTTGGTAAAATTAAACAACCAGAGGGTCATGTGACAACAGTATACACCGTACTGCGAATTATTTATATTACACATACTGCTTTTTAAAAAGATTGTTTGCTGTATGCACTTTATAATGTGTGATGTGCAGTAAACAGTACGCTAAAATTATTTCCGAACATAGCCAAAGATATCATCCATTTGGTTCAAACCAAAGCTGTTTGTCATTCCAAAACCTCAATGACGAACTAAGGATCTAAATTTAATATAGGTGTAATTTAACATAAGCTGCTGTCTGGGATTTCTGAAAGCCCTCTCCACATCTGTGTATGTGATGAGTGATGAAGAGACGCCATGAATAGCATACCTTCCTGGAACACCTGTAGGCTGGGCTCTAATCTAACAGATGGCTCTTCCGATCAGCACTGCTGCTGAATACACTACAGGTTTAACGCTACTGTGGGTTAAAGCAACTGCTTTAAGTTTTCCCAAAGATATTTTGGCATTTGTGATTCATGCTTTTACTACTGACTTCAAGTAGCAGACCTTTAAGTATGTATCTTGGGACTTTGTGCTACACATTGCTCATGCATTCATGCCTGCATTGCATGTACGTGTTATGAATTATATGCGTTTAGTACTGCATAGAGAGCCGCCTTCAAGGTTTAGATGCTCTGTTCCAGATATCCAGGCTTTCACTCCAGAATTGATGCACTCATGTGAAGGAGTTGTGTTTTCCGTGTCCCTGCCTCCTGGCTCCCTGTTGTGCTGTGTGTGTGTGTGTGTGTGTGTGTGTGTGTGTCAGTGGAGAGCGTGGTGTGCTCATCAGAGCTGAGTTCTTAATCCCAGGAGATGGAGCTGCCCATCCCCACGAGCTGAATAATGCATGCCCACTTCAGCGGTCCGGCAATCCACAGCTCAGCAAAGGCAGGACAGGACAGGACTGTCTTCCTGTGCTTTCCAAGCTCACAGGTCACAGCTAGGGGAAAAACCTGACAGTGCAAATCAGCTCCTTGGGCACCGATGTCCTTTGCTTTGGATCTTAAACTTGACTGGGCATATTGAATTCTAATTAGCTGCTACAATATATAAATGCTTTTTAAATGTAGTAATTTGACCATAATCATAATGCCATACCCCTTTTCCATATTTCAAAACCTCCTCCTCTGGCCTCTAATCTGATAAGCAAGCAGGCAGATGTTTATCCCGCCTAATTTATCCTCCCAGCTGATGCACGGTGTAATCCCAGAGAGCGTATCCCGCCGTGACATCAGACACCGTCTCACATCACGTGCTGTGTGCAAGGATATAGCAAGGATGATTTCTTTTTCCATCCCGTGAGCTAGCGTAGCTCGTAACGTTGTTATAACAGCACAGCCTCCAGCAACAGAGCGTTTGCTTGGTCGCTTGCAAGTTAATGTGTACGGGTCCTATTTTTCGGCCTCTCTCATTTCCTCGCCCTGTTTATCACCTGCTTGCCCTTCATGCTAAAGTCAACCAGAATTTCATGTAGTTAATTCAAAGCAAACTATTATCAAAACAGTAAAGACCGTTATCGGGATGAAGGTGAGTCTGCAGCTGCCAGCACAATCTGTAAATGATTATCTCCCAGATAAGACTGCTGTGACCTCTGGATATTAAAATCACAAGCATTAGCATGTAAATATGCTATTTTTCACTACCCATAGATGAGGATGTATGAGGTAGATTGGGGCATGTATAACAGTGACTATGAGATCTGGTGTCAAAAGTCCAGTTTCACAAATGATGCTGGTTTCAAACACCTGGTTCTTAAATTAGAATCATTTGTGAATTCTGTCCTATAAATTAAAGTTGTCGCATGTAATTTTATACACAAGCTTATATTATCTGTAGGCCAAAACAATTGTTTGATATTTCTGTTACCTTCATTTCAGCTGATTGATGATTGTTTCACTGTTTAAAAAGCATGTAGTTAAGTTCTATTGTGACAACTTACCCCAAATGGTGTGACATCATGCCTTGCTATAAGGGTACAATGCATGTTCGTATTGCTGTCAGAATGATTATTTTGTACCCTGAAATGGATTTAAAAAGAAACTGAACATTATTTACAACATCACCTGTAATCCATAGAGGGATAGGTTCACGAATGAATCATTCTGTAGTTGATTCTAGTTTATTCACTTTATATGTTTTAAACATACAGAACATCCACTTTTCACATCATTGTTTGGTGCTTTAATAATATAATTGTGTATATCCGAGTGATTATGTAAATGAACTAGTCTTAAAGAACCAGTTTGAGGAAAAGAATCATATTTCCCTGTTTGCCTGAGGCTCAGGATTACAGGTAATAATGTAAATAGTGATCAGTTTCCTGCATGTTTCACTTCAGAAGACCTCAATATATCGCCAGGAGCCTATAGTATTCATTTTGTGTTCCTTGATGTGCTTTTATTTTATTCTCAATTACAGGCAGACGCTGACTTGCATTTTATGAATCACCAAGGACCACAGATTCAGCTAAAAATCTTCTTTACTTTTTTACTGAAGAAAATAAATCACCTACTGTACATCTTGGATGACATGAGGGTGAATAAATTAACAGCAAATTTTCATTTTGAGGTGAACTTATGTCAACTTTCTTTTTTTTTTGTTTTTTTGTTTTTTTACAGTGGTGGAAGTATTCAGTAGCTTTTCTGTTTAGACATTAAGGTAAGTACCTGCACAGAAATGAAAAGTAAACCCTCAGAAAACTACAGTAAGAAGCGTGTGACAACTAGTCTTCTTTATAGCCTCCTTATATACTCTAACGTCATTTCAAAGTTCTGCAGAAGATTGACAAACACAACCAAACCCTTCTACTACAATGAGTTTAAGTAAAAAAAATCCCTCTTTGACTGTTTTAGGAAACGCCCCTGTCATAAATGATGTCTACATAGCTTTGATAGAACTAGGCTGCCCAACCCAAACGCCTGAACAGCGTGAGCACGACACTATTCCTGTTTATATTTCAATTTCACATTCTCAAAAAGATCCCAGACAGGACATGCATGTTTAATGCCATAATGCTGGTTTAACTCAGAGGACAGATTTAACTGCTCTTTAGGGCTATGCTAATGAAGTGTTGCTGCACATGTGCGTGTTTGTGCACTCTGACTGCTGGCTATTTCAGCTGACTGCATTGATGCAGTGACCTCTATGTCCTGGACCAAAACTGTGCTGCTCAATAATACATCAGCATGTTCTTATGAGAAATGCAGCAGTTGAGGTAAACCCGGCAGTGTAGGGTTTGGGGTGCATGCATTTTTCAAAGCCCACCTCTTCTTCTGTTTCTTTGCTGCTATTTTTTAAGGCCCTCAAGCGTCTCCCTCCATTAGTCATCAGCGTTTCGGTCTCTGCTAAAGTGAGTCAGTGTAGCGTACCACCCACATGCCACAAAAGCACACACACATTCCCGTACATATCCGCGTTTAATCACTACAGAGGCTAAAGGCAAAGAAATAGTCACTCCTTTATTGGGTGTAGTTGCATAATTCACTATGAAAACCATGAGATACGCTTAAAATGTTTGTCTTCATACAAATCATTCTTACTACAAACTAACACTAAAATTTCCCCTTGATTTTCCAGTTATGTTGGATTTTGTATCACTCAGTTAGAAGGAAGCAATGTGTGTAAATACGTACACTTACTATCAAGATATAACAATCTAAAATAATCTAAAATGTTTTCTGTTATTATATATATTCAATTATTACTGTGATGGCAAAGCTGAATTTTTCAGCCAATACTCCAGTCTTCAGTATGGAATCCTGCTTCCTCCACAGAATAAAATAATAAAAGTAATTGCTACTTTTTTCTCTCACAAATCTAAGCAAGAAAAATATTTTTTTCTCAGTTATTTCTCTTCAGAATTCTGAGTTTACATCTTGCAATTATGTTTTTTCAAATACTAAATAGATAAGAAAGGAATTGCAATTTTTTATCTAACAATTCAGAGGATAAGTTTGTATATGCTTTTTTCTTCTCGGAGTTGCAGGGAAATATTCTGAATTGTATAAACTCAATTGCGAGAAAAAAAAACAGAATTATGAAATAAAAATCATTTAACGTTTTGATTTTTTTTTAATCAACATTCTTTTTATTTTCAATGTGAAAGATAGTTGTGCTGCATAATATTTTTGTTGAAACGTGATGCAAAAGTTTCTCTGAGTATGAAGTTCAAAAGAACAGCATTTAATTGAAACATAAATTGTTTGTTTTCTGTCACTTTTTTGACAAATTTAATGCATCCTTGCTGAACAATTGTGATTTTTCACAAAGAAAAAAATCTTACTGACCTCAAACATTTTAACAGCATATATATAAATAGCCTTGAAGTACATGTGCCTTATTTAATTTCTTTGCTTCACTGATTCTTGTGACACGGTTGAAGTGCTAATCAAAGTAGGTTTCTGTGTGTGTATGCTAACCCTTCAGCAAGCGTTTCCTCCTGATGTACAGGTGCATGGAATGCGCTGTGTCTAATGAGAAGCCTTCAGCTAAATGTTGAGGTGACTAGGGTTGCCTGGGCTACGCTGTGCACCTTGCTGAGCTCGCTGGAAGCATTGAGTGCTGAGCTAATGTAGGGACACTCTGTTCCGACAAGAACAGTTCCACAGGGAGGGCAAGGGAAAGGATGGAGACGCTGCCTCTCTTTCTCACTCCATCTTCTAAAATATACTTTTCACCCACAGTCTGTCTGGCTCATCATCTCTCCTGCTGTTCGCCCGCAAAGTCAAAGTATTGAATCTAGCAGGTTGAAAACTTGGAGGAATGTTAACAAGATGCTGCCTTTGAGTTTTTCTCAGCACCTTGATCTTGCATTGAGTCACAACTGAATGATTTCCTCACATATGAGAAATATCTATAGACTTCGGGTTCATGTGCTATGTTCTTTGGATGTCAGTAATGTGATTGTGTGATGATCTCTGAGAGAATTCAGTCGTGATTTTTTTTTTTTTTTTTTTTTTTTCTAGGAATTTCAAGATAGGGTAGGCGATTTCGGAGAGGCTATAATAGCAAGCTAGCTTTGAAAGCATAAGAACTCGCCCTCCCTGCAAATCACTCTCCAAAGCCACGCCTCCTCCAAAACACATGACAGTGCACAGGGAGAGACGAGGTTAACTTGCGACACGATTAGAGACGCCGTTGGTGGAGGTTTAAAAGCAGTGCTGTCAGATGATCTCTTGTCTCATTCACCATGAGAAGATAATACAGTACAGAGCGCATAATATTAGAATAATAGTAATGCCTTTCTTTGTCGCACACTCTGCAATAGCTTAATGGAACGCGCTGATGACGTATCATTTCTGCGTGAACAGGGTGTGCAGAGCTACGTTGACAGGCAGGTAGGACAGCCTATCATAGCCCTCGGACCGAGGAATATGATTGGACAAACATTTTATGGTCCTACACCTTCCACAGATGATATAAATACATTTAGACCACTTTACTTAGTGATTGTTTTCAGGATGTGAAAAGACTTTCAACATGGATAACAAACAACCAAAGCACCAAATCACCTACAGTGATCATAGTTTTTGTTAGTTTATGGCATGACAATTCTATTTACCTCATAGTTTTTCATTCAATATTTGTATGCAACATTGCATAATTCACATCAGTGTTGTTACTATTTTTTGTTTTTTTTGAAATGCAGTTGAAATAATATATAAAAAAACTGATTCACAGCTGCACACGTTTGCAGGATTATATCGCAAACATACATGCAGTAGAGATGCACCGCGTTCCCTGATCTGCAGTACTGAATCATTCAAGGCCTGAATCTGCTTTTTTCCCCTGAAACTGTATCTCTCTCGCTCTCACAGAATCCGCTCTCCTGCACTTTTTCCCGGCACTTCAATCACTCGCTCCTTTCCCTTTCTTTGTTGCACTGCTTGTGGGACATTGATATTACATGGGTTATTTCTGGAATGGATGGGGGCTGAGGTTCACCTTTGAGAGTTGTATTTCCGCCATACCGGAGAGGGCACACAGATCCATTCCTCCTTTGTGACAGGTGGCTATTTCCAGAGCAGATCACATGACATGACAATAGGCACGCATGCACATCCCTGCTGACACCAACCCCCTTCTGCTCTCTGTGTACTAACAGCCAGACTGGAGCCAAACTACATGCACTTGAGTGTGTTCAAACTTTAAACAGAACCAGAAGTGTAAGACGCGCAGGCCCAGCTGCTCGGCCCGTGCTATTATTGCTGTGTTAAATGCACCGAGTGATTTCCACCCTCCACGTACATGCGATCGAGAGAGATGCATGAGTCACATTAACTCTCAGAGCTCCTCACATTACCAGCAGCCCATTGCTTTATGAGCTAATCTAATGTAGCTGCATCTGTTGGTTACACCTGCTGTGTGCATGTGTGTGCAACTCCATGTGTTTTCCATATTCTTTGTTTTCTGTTCTTCTCAGTTCACAGGGAAACAGTTTAGGGCCCGCTACGGTTAGAGAGATGGGCAAAAGTAAACAACCGAAATCTCTGGCACACTCGGCATGACTTGAACTGTCCGTGTCAGATCATGTGAAGCACTGCACTTCATCCTTGCACCAAGATGTGAGCCCCGTGAAGTCCTTGTATCAACCAAAAACAAGCACAGCTGCTTGAGCCAGGCTTTACTCCCGCACACTAGCATGGGTTTGTTACACCTGCAAATGGTTAAAGATCATGTGAGGTCTGTTATGCGCTTCATCATCCATGTGTACATTTTAAACAAACTATGCTGGATTTAACCTTTACATGCTGTTGTGATAACAAGTGAGAGTGGAGGGGGAGTGGCCAGAGGGCGTGGCCACAGAGCCTCAGCGCGAGGACTCTACGCTCTTGTTTTGAATTCCTCTGATCCAACTGTCCAAATAACCTGGGAAGTTAGTCACGTGGTTGGTAGGAAAAGTACAGCTGTGGGCCAGAGAAAATATAGAATTTCACGTTTCATAAAGATCTGACTGCCTAAAAAAACCTGCTGACACTTTACAAGTAGGGTTTGTTAACATTTGTTAATGATTTAAGTATCATGAACTAACAATAAACAATGACTTTTTTGTGACATTTACTAATCTAGGTTAATATTAAATATTATTTATGATTTTACTTTATATGTTACATTTATAAATATACTATTTTTCATTGGTCTGGTCAAAATTACAGTAATCCGTATAACACATTTAAAAGAAACAGAACTTGATCCAAAATGCTGCAGAATTCAGAAAAAATAAATAAATCTATTTGAACAAATTGACAAATATAAGAAAAAAGGTCAAATTAAAATAAAATACAATTTTAATAACATAATTCCGTCACACTTTATTTTAATGTGCCCTTCTTACAGGGCAAGTGCTGCGTTGTAACGGATTACATGTAATCTGGATTGCATAATCAGAGTCCAAAAATTAAGTACTCGTTATTAGATTATATTACATTTTAAAATACTCATAATCAGACTACAGGTACTTTTTATTGATTACATAATATTCACACAATAACAATAAATTATTCATAATTTATTGATTCCCCCTAATTCTTACTTTTCATCTTTTACATTTTCCTTACATATATTCAGACAGTCTTTGAGTTTTGTGTTCAAAAGTCAGTTTTTGAGTTTTGGTTAATGGCCACATTGACATGCAGGTAAACAAATGAAACATTTTTTTTTAGAAAGCATTTTATTTTGATTGTTTAAAACATTTTAATGATTTAATTAATTATTAGCTTTTCATTTAACTCACAATCCCCCTGCAGTTCCTTTACAAACTTGGGTTTAAGAAACCTTGACGTAATTTAATGTTAATGCACTTCATGTTGTTATAATTACAATGAATGAAACATATTTTCTAACTCTTTGTTATTTTTCTATAAATATGGTCCAAGATTATCCTATTTAAATCAATGTGTAGACAGAGTTAGGTCAAAATAAATCTAAAAGTAGTCTGAATTTGTTACCTAAAATGTGTCATGTAATGGATTTTTGTCATGTAATTTGGAATCAGTAACACACTAAAATTTGGTAAGTAATCTACACAGCTCTGCCTACACAGCATGTACTAAGGATTTGGTGTAGGGTTTGGTTTAGTTTTAGTTGCTTGCAATTATGCATAAATAAATGTAAATACATGTAATGTGTAACAAGGCCACATTGAAATAATGTGTTACCAATAAGTCAGATAATTATATATTATTATTAACTAATGTTAATAATAATGTTGAACAACTTGAGTACAATTACAGTATGATAAACAAAAATGTATGAGCATGTAGTATGAAATCTAAATTAATAAAAGTGAATTTCTGTTCTGTTCATGTAAGTTATTGCATTAAATAATGTTAGCAAACCTTACTATAAAGTGTTACCAAAAATGCATAGTTTCACAATAAAGGGGTGTTAGTTGAATCTAAATATTATTGAAAATTTATGGGTGTACTCTTTTGACTTAAAATGCCATAGCAACATGGTGGCGAGAAAATTTAAAAATCTTGTTCTCGTGTGCTGTGCTCTTAGTTTTGATTCTCATGTAATTCCTTCATATAAAACACCTGCTTAAGCGCATCGGAATGCATGCTGATTCCTTCAGAGGTGCTGTGAATAAGGCTCTAAGCGGCCTTGAAACAGCCTTGTCATGTAATTAGATGGAAGCTTATCATCTCAACTAGTATCCTCCTCCCCATGTGACAGCACAGCCATTGATCTGTGGCCTGCTGCTCCACTGACCTAAACGAGAGTCTCTCTCAGTGCTTTCCCTGGGGAGAAACGGAGGAGCCACTTCAGGAAAAGAGAGGGTTGCTCTGAACATAGATCCTGATACAAGACGCTGCTGAAATGGAACACCCACATGTGACGCAGGATGTGAGGTAAATGGTGCTTGGAGGTCACCTTTGCCGAGCAGCTGACCCTGAGACATAGAGTGACACGCCTGGAATGTTGGGACATTCATGTGGAACTAACCTTCTACTTGTGGCAGTTGTCCTTGAGTAATGAATGTGTTTTGAGCTTAGGTTGCTGACAGATGCTTTTTTCATGTGCCGTAGGACCAAGCAGGGTGACCTTTGACCTACCTCAGCCTGGGCGGATTACTAAATGAACAAAAACCAACAAGAGCTTTCTTAAATCTCAATTTGATCCTTTTTGAACTGAGAGAATCTGACAGTTGTGATTTGGAGTTGCCGTAAAAAATGTGAGTGCAGTTACTGTGACACCTATTCCCTCATCTGGAACATTGCTCAGAAGTCAACAGAGTTTCAAACAATCCACATTTCCTCTCAGTACCTTCACAGGTGTCCATTAGCTCCAGACTTCCATGTGAAATGATTTCTTAATCCGACATTCTCTGAGGTATTCATCCAGAAAGCAGAAAAGCATTAGTGAATAATGCTCTGCAGATAAAAGGAATTAGAGCTGCATCTTGGAATCATTTAATGTGCTCCACTTTTTTTTGTAGACAATAACCAACAGTGGTTTTATGATTTTTTTTTTCTTTCGTTTCCTCAATGACTCAACACTTATCACTAGATTGATTTAGTCAGGCTAGATAAGATAATGAATGCAAACATTCCAAGTCATCGAGGTTGCATGTTGTGGAGGGCAGTCTTGAATATATAACTTGGCACTCTTGAATATCTCATGACTTGGTTGATACAGTTCAGCTGTAGATCATCTACAAGACACACAGTAAAAACATTTAAATTATGCACATGCTAGTTTTACTTTGAGGCTGTTCTAAAACTAGATGCCTATTTATGGGCAAATTCTAAGGCAGCATTGCACGTATTCTTTGTGGAAAAGGCAATCACAGAATGCACTGTGAAAAAAAAAATTACATTTATATTTTTAAATAATGTCAATTCATAATCAGTATTTAGTATATGTATGACTTTAATACAATAAAGTATCAATAAAAACAACATTTAGTAAAAAATTGTCCAATTTTACCAAATATCTTTTTATGCTTAGAGAACTGCCATTAGCTTAGCATCATGCTAACCTAAATATCTGTTAGAATTGACTGTATAAAATTGTGTGATGCTTTTCTGTTTCTGTGTGTAAACCTTGTGAGAGTAAAATTAAATCACATTAGCTGCATTTGCATTTGTTCAGTGCCAGAAATAAATATGCAGAAAACATCATACACAGAAAAACACAAAAGCAAAGAATCTGTTCCTTTGATTTTCATTTTTGGTTTCCCTTGTTTTCTTGCAGATATCTGGGACATCACAAAGCTTGACTAGTAAAAGGTGATGTAAATACAGTCATTATTGGCACACATGCTCTTTACCCTTTGGTCTCTTACAAAAGCTATTTTATACTTATTTTATTATTTCTAAGAATCTGTAGTGCTTTGAAATTTGATAAGTATTTAGTTACACTGCAGATAAACTCCAGTTTTACAGTTCTTGAAAAAGGATGGGCCTGATTCTCTATCACAATGAACAGAGGTCAACAAGCCTGACGAGTTTTATGTACCGCAGAAGGAACAGAAATTGAAAACCATAATGTCTGTTAAGGTAGACTGTTCTTAATGCCATGTTTAATATCAAATCTGTATATATCATGTTCCACAGGACCAATCCGTAGAATTATGTTACAGGTTTCTGTGTTATTCTTGATGTGTCCAAACAAGTGAGACAGGAAGATGAATGTATCTACTAACGTATTAGATGGCCATGTCTGCGTTGCCGGGGTGATCTTGCCTAAACCTGCTGCACTTCCTCCTCCTCCGCAGATGAATCAGGATTCACTTCCTTGTCTTGTGAGAATGTGTTGTCATAGACCTGTCTCAGCCTGCTTGATTCTCACACTCCCCTCAGAAGGGAAAATCCTACTTCCCTCGTATTCTGGCTTTTTGGCTTTGCTTTTATGAAATGCCCTGGTTTTAAATTGTGTTTTTGTGAAAGCTTTGCTTTTGCAGATTGTATGGGGTTGGGGGATTTCTCAGTGGGTCATGTGCTTTATAATTTTTGTGCAATTGCAAAAGCTCCTCATCTCATAACAGCAGGTCACAACGAGTTAGGCTTTGTTTCAATGGGAGCATGCAATGCGCTGTAGTATGTTATAAGACTAATCCTTATCTGTTTTCCTTCAGTTTTATTAGCATCATTCTTTTTCCTCAACTCTCCTCTCTCTTCTTTCCTCTCAACTCATCTCACTTTTCCACCGGCCAAGCCCCCAAACTCTCTGGCCAACTGGAAGTGAGAACAGCAAGGGGTTTAAGGTCAGAGGATGTACCTTAACAGATGAGCAAATACACATTAATTACATTGTGATGGCTGACATCCTCTGAAAAGGGATGAACTGATGGTTGAATCCAAAGACCCTCCCCCTACCCATCGGAGCTGTGCTTACATTAAGCAGACTTTGTAAGTTGGTGTTCTGGTCCACCTCCAACAGCAGCTGTTGAGAGAGACAGAGGAAATCAAAGAGACTGACATTGCATAAGACGTTTTCCCCATATACAGAAATGAGACTAGTGACACATTCCTAATTGCAGGAGTATTCTCAATAAAGCAAAACATCTACAGTATGTTCCAGTTAAGGGACAAGCATATACTATGCTTGGAAATGGAAAAAACTAAAGTAAACCATGGAAACCCCATCAGTAAGCAAACCAGTCTGCTGGAGGTTTGTTGTGTGTTAATGAAGTTGCTGAGGGTACGGCACTTGGTGAAAACATTGACAGCGTGTTGGCATGTAAGTGGCGTGGCCTCCAGCCATGTGATCCTGAGAAAAGACGAACAGCTTTGTTTTGGTTGTCAAAGATCATCCAAATCACATGGGATGGTAATGCAGAGACTAAATATAAGTTATAAGATATTTCAAACAAACAGCATGGAGGTGGAGCTCACCCGATGGCCTGAATCAAGTGTCAAACTCTCCTGTTTCATCATCACAGCGAAAGGGGTTATTTAGGAGCTAGTCGTAGCAGTCCGAAATGAACACATCAAGCACTTTTAGGCTTTGATGTGAACGGGAGGAAAGATCATCTTTAGGAAAAAGCTTATCTGTGAAATCTCTTACGTAAAGAATCCATGATTCCCATCCTTGGACTGAGTTTCATGCTGCAACTAAGTCCCGTTTACATGCGATAATCTTCATTGCTGCAAATTCATTGTTGACCTTTTCAGAGATGCTGCCGTCTGCATTTATATTTAGCTCCATTTTCCTGCTTGGTGAGCTGAAGGTGGAATGAAGTGAGCTGTAGCTGTTGTATAATCCCTGTATGACTGACCACTGCAGCAAGGATTGGACCACGAGCATCATTCTAAAAGAAGAAGCCCGCACACCCAGTCGCCACCTGACTGTCCCCTTTTTAAATACCATTCACAATCAGTCAAATAGCCCTGTGAGTGATTTAATTACCCATGGATTCAGCACCAAGGGAGTGCACTTCTCTGATAAGGTGGTGGGGTTATCAGGGCCTGCGTCTCTTGGCTCCAGTGTGGCAGTGAAGTGCAGAGAGGCGAACAGAAAGGAAGAGGCTAGGGGTCAGTTCCTTCCATCAATCTGCAGTCATCCTGTTGGGATTGGCTCAAAGCGACCAAGCATTTGGCTAATCACTAGCTATTGTGTGGAATTCATTTGCATAGTCCATTTTTGCTAAATGTGTTTGAAAGTGTGAGTCTGGTGGTGGATATTGGAAGACTGTGAGTGATGTGATCCTACAGCTCAGTCGTGAGCAAAGCGAAATTGGTGTGAATGTCACATGTGGAGAGAGACTCCCTTTGTACTGTTTAGCCTTCCTTCAAGCTCTGCTCTGTTTATAATTCTCCATCGTGTAAATGTCAAGATATGCCTACGATATCTCCAGGTATGCCTTTGGGCTTCCAAAGATTGCATAAATGTAAAAAAAAAAAAAAAAACATCTTCCTCCCATTCTTGCCTGCTTCTCCATCTGTCCTCTTTCTAAGATGAGATGTCCTTCAAAAAGCAAATTATTACATCTTGGTGCTTTATAGAGCTTTCCACTTCAGTGTGGGTTCTCTCATGCGGTGTGCTCAAACATGTGTGTGCCTCTGCTTGTATCCAAGAGCTTGCAATTCAAGAAGATGTTCCATCTCATTGAGCAGGATCAATGTTTATGACTCTGATTGTTAAGCATTTTTTCCAATATTTCTAAACATGTTTGTCACTGAGCTTGTGAAACGTTGCTGTCGGGATTAAAGCCATTTGCCCCTCTTGGTGCTCGTGGCCATAAATCAACACGTCTCAGAGGAGGCCTTGTGACATAGCACTGGTTCCAATACTAATCTGGCCTACTTTGGCTGGGAGGGATCTGGCTGTACACTCAGCATTTCAGCAGGTGGACTATCAGCACAGACTATAGCTTTACCTCTTCTATGGCCTGATAACACTAGATACTCCACAAAACAAACAGCTGAGACCCAAGTCAACCTTGTCTGATGTCACCATGTCAAATTGGCAAGCAGTTAGTGAAACAAGTGCTTGTATAGGGATAAAATCTACGCCATGAATAGATTGGTAAAGTCAATAAAGGCATCTGACAAATGTATAATTGTTACAACACTGCCACTAAAACAAACTAGCAATCCAGTCCAGAAGGGTCTTGTTCCAGTCATTTAAATCCATTGGAAAGGAAACCTGGTATGGGAAATTTCATACTCATTAATTTTTAATTGCTTGGGTGGACAACAGACCTGAAGGAAGGCCTTACTAGATAGCATTTAGCTAACTCAGCTGGCACCTTCTCTAGGCGTGTTAGGAGACTGAATGTGTCAGATCCTGATAGACTATGATGGGCATGTCCTTTTGGTCTCTACCCCATAGCTGTCCAATACTGTAATGGTCACATGTCAACAACTCTCAAAAGGACACTAGGCCTGAGATCTGTATCTCAGTGTCAGACTGCTTTCCAGTGGTTTGCAGCAATGGCGTCAACCATTCCTACCCATATTGATGCAAGGCATGATAATTGCTCAGCTGCTGCAACAGCCACCTTCTTTTCTGCAAACGGGCAGAACTGTAAATAGAGCATGTAGATGGGGAGAAGCCGGTTGCTACAAGTTTGGTAAATACAATTTACATTCAATTTTGTCAGTTTCCACACAGCCTAATTCACAAACACACTTCATTATAATAAGAAAAGTTGTTGGGATTGTGAAGGAATTGATGGGTGTGTCTTTGAAGACTCTTGTAGGTTTAGTGATGGAATGCCACACATGCAGCAGTGTACACACATGCTGTGATGACTAAGGCTCAGACACTCTCAAACCAATGCACATGGCCCCCCCAGGTCAATCGCCCACAGACCCCAGACAGAAAAGGCCTCTATCCTCTGTCCAAATCAACCCCTTGTTTAGATACGCACTAGAATAATAGGGAATTCCAGATAGTTCAGGTCAAAGATAAAAATGAAGCATTTGGTCTGAGGATTTGAGCTTCTTGATCCAAACTTCCATTTTGGCTTGGACCTATTCCCAGAAGACAGATATCTAAAGCAGCTTATTTTCCCCGATTGAACTTAAAACACCTAATGAATTTTAATTCTGCTAAGGAACAGATCAATCATTTATTTGTATAAACATATGCTGTATAAGAGGGTGTTTTTGTGTGTGCGTGTACCCAAAATCAATATACACCACAACAGATATTGTTGCATTGTTTTAAGTCAATATTTCAGACTTATTTCACTCAACCAAGGTTCGGTTAATCAAATATAAGATCATTTGATGCTGCTTTTTCAGGAACTACACCAATGCACAGTTAATTGTTGCGCTAATATATGTATATTAGTTATAAATACAAATTCTAATATATATTTATATCCAGAAATGTGGTTGAGAATCACTGATATATATGATATGTACTCTGCCAATATGATGATATTCTTTTTTTTTTTTTTTTTTTTTTCAGAATGAACCTACATGGCAAAAAGAATGCTTTTACTAGTTGGTAAGTAGTACTTTTCTCAATATAGGTCTCTTTATATATATCTTTTAAAATTAATATTTATGGAAAATTGCTCTAACCTGTCAAAGTCAAATTGTTTGTCACCTTTGCTCCTGGGTGTTTGTGTAAGATTAGACACTTGTCTTTTCAACTTTCACCTGTGCAATCATCATTGTCTTTTCATCTAACCAATATAGCAAGCATAAGCACTATACACGGTCAGGCGCCGGCAATGGAAAAGGGAGTCATGTGACGAGCATGCACGTGTTTGCTTGGGGAAGAGAGTCTCTAATGCAGTCTGCTTTACTCTACACACTCCTTCTCCTACTATGCACAGAGACAGGAAGAGCTCCGGCCAATCACAGCGTGTTCTGCCTTGCATGCTTTGCATATCTTAACGTCCCGGGCATTTCATCCAATCACAGCACGGCTTTTTTTGAACTATGCCTTGCCGTTCAGATTGCTTGTAACTGCTGCATACACAAGTGGCACATTGTGACTCGGGCATTCTGCGAGTTAGACTTTACCCTTCGGGATATAATGAAGTCACATATTTCTGTAGTAAAATGCTCCAGTAGTTCTGAAGCAGGATCAGCTTGCTCTTTTGAGATGCTGATAGCTTAATCCTTGCAGTGCTCAAGGTTAGAGTGAATATTCCAAATTCTCAATTTTCTTTTCTAGCAAAAGAAAAGAAAACAAGAAAATATCACCAATATATTACAATGTTATGTATTATATTACGTTATATTATATATGGTCAAGTCATTTAAGTTTCAGATTAGCTAAACATTTTGAATATACAGTATAATACTATGGAATAATAAATGATACATGATGGAACTTCTGTAGCTGACACTTAAAGAGTATTACTGAGTAATTGATTCTACTGACAAGACTGAATAAACACTGCATTGTTTGTCTCTAACACTCTAGCAGTGGTGTTTGAAGTGCATCAGTTCAGCAGGATGTCTGCTATGACTTCGCTGACCAGCTGAAGATCGTTCTCCACATACAAGGTGTAAGTACTGGGCCATTTGTTTACATGGACACAACTGTTAAGATGCTAAAATAGCTCAGTCTGGTCAAAATGAAGAGAGTTTGATGTTGTCTCCAGAAGTTGCATGCTGTCAGGAAACATGCTGGCTTTAGTTGCCAGCATTTTCTTTTCCAAAGGTGTTCAAAGCATTTATTTGGATTAAAAAAAAAAAAAAACTGACTGATCCCTCTCTTCTGTTGCAGTTACATTTGTTCTTAGTACTGTATATTCAAGTAAACAATAATGAGATGAGGCATAAGAAGGCCACTAAACACTAAGATGCAGTTGTAATTGCGAGTGTAGAATATATATGCTAACACTTTAGTTTAGGGTCGAATTCACACTATTAACTAGTTTATTATTAGAATGCATAGTGCTAGCATACTTGCCTTTATTAGTACTTATAAAGCTCATATTAATGCCTTGTTCTCCATGACCATATTTTAGATCCTTACATTAATTTGAGGCAAAAGTCATAGTTAATAGTTAGTTAATAGTGAGAATTGGTTACCCAAGCTAAATTGTGACTGAATACTTCACAATTAACATATTGTGTATTAAATCAATCGGTCTAATATGGATAAAACAACAGGCCATTTCAAAACTTCAGGACTCTGAAAGTGTCATTCTGAAACTGAACCCAGTGTTCCTATGTACATGACACTCTTCATAAATTTGTTGCAACAGTCCTCGATGCTCTTTGATTTGTCTTCTCTCAGTGCCCCATCCATTTACACAGATGCCCCCATTAAATCACCTTCCAGTCATAAACCATTGTGAGCGATTCCAGCAATATGCATGGATTCAAAGTCCAGTATGCTCTCCTGTTAGTCATAGCAAACAAAAACATGAAAAAGAAAAGAAAAAAAAAAATACGTAATTCATGCTTGATTGTTTGTTGGGAATGTGTGTGTTATTTCTATTGATTTCTTTGGTTGGTTGATTGTGGATGAAGGATGTTTTTTGTTTACATACATAAGTAAGAAATCAATGAAATGATATGACTGATGAAACAGACTCTTCTCTTGACTGATAACTCCAGCACAGAACAAACTTCTCCAGTCTGACAGCTGTCAGAGACACCCACCAGACGCTCAGGGCTGTCAAATCCATTCAGTGACCTTTCACACTCTTATGGAAGGTGGGCTTGTTGGCTTAAGTAACAGTCTTGAAGTTCTCATCTAAATACAGCAATGAATGTCACTCGATGTTTGGTTTTTTGTAACTGTTGTTCCCTCTACATTTATCTGTTTATTATCATTTCTTTTTTTTTGCTTTAAGAATTAGCACAACCATTTATTTTCATACAGTGTTTTCAAAGAGGCAAACATTCTCTCTCACCTCAAAAATTCAAACAGCATGTGTTTGGTTGATAGCCGGCTAGACAGCACACAGTTCAATAGACTGATGTGACCTTGGGGTAATTTCAGATTCGACTGAGAAGTTGTAAATGTCCGTCAAGGGTTTGTCAATTTAGACGTATTGGTTTGCATGCCATTCAAACTGTTTACTATCGATAAGATTTATGTCTTCGATGTGAATCAAATATAGGATGGTTTCTTTAGCAGGCTTGCCTCTTCTCTTGAGTAACAGTCAGCTGGTGATTTCTGGGATGTCACTCAGAATGGAATGACTTTAATTAAGCTTCTCAAAATCCCCACGTAGTGAGAAAACTACACTTGACAAGAGCAGCCAATCAATGGGTCTGCTGATTACAGGGTAATTACCCCAATTGTTTACATAGATTTTAATGCGTTACTCATACATCAAACTTTATCACCATAAGCTTGGATTTTGATCTAGGGCCAGGCCTTAAGTCAGCAGTGCATCTGCTTTTTATCTATCATATTTAATTTTTAATTACATTTTAATAATTTATTTTAATTATTGTAGTACTAGGGTTAAAGATAAGCTACATTCTTCAACATAAGTCGAAAGGCTCTCTAGTATAATGTACAAATGAACAATAGTACAATATGTTGAGATTTTGGGCACCATGAGCAGAATGCTGAAGCCCAAAAATGCTCCGCTGTGTTTACTGCATTGTGCACATAGGGAGATACTATAGTAGAAGGATGTTCAGTATACGTTACCCGCACAAAGCATGGACTTGAAGTAGCATCATAAATGAGTCATAGACACTGTAATCTAGACAGCACAAGCAGGTTCAGTTACAGTTAGCATCATGCATCCTGCAGCATAGTCCCCACATCCTTCTTCAGCCACCAACCTGGGTTTAACCCACCTGCACCTTGAAAGAATTCACTTTTGTGCTGTTTTATTTAATCCAGCAATGATCGGGAAGCCCTGAGGCACCTTAGCACACTGCCCTCAGTCGGTTGGAGATCCTCACTGCACGCGGGGAGAGCAGTATAGCAGCGCTCTCTGGCTCCTCTCCTCTCATTCTTTGGAAGATGGCGGACTGCGCTTCACTGTTAGATGAGGAGCTCTCTTCATTTGTCTTCAATTACTTGACTGAAAACTCCGGCAGCCAGGTAAGCCATGCACCATTTCGGATAAGGCAGAAGCATGGCTATTTTTTCCCCGGGTGTATTTTTGCATGCAACTGTCTGTGGCGCGATATTCTTGTATCATTTCAGCGATGCTGTCAGAGCGTCTCAGCCGGCGTCTGGAGTCCCTGGCGTCTCCGCTTCACGTGGAGTTCACAGGAAATAATGCATCTATGCGAAAAGTGACTTCTAGACAAACAATCGTTCTTTTGAAGTCTGCGTTCGAGGGCTAGCGATTAGGCGAAGGTGAATAACTTCGCAAGCGGAATAGAATAAGTTCAGATGTGTTCATCAGTTAGCCAAAACCACACCAATTTCCCGGTCTGTGTGTGAGAGTATGTGACACGTGGGTGTTGTGGTGAACTTGACTTTAAGTTGCTTGATAATATATAAGCGCTCTGATTCCGTACGAGTTCAGTGTGAGGTAGATGAAAATTAACATAGATCTGGTAAACTATGGGGTTTTTCAGATTTTCTTTGACCGAGATTGTATTTTCTCAGTCTTTTTTTTTTTTTTTTTTTTTTGCATCGCGTAATTATTAGTCGGTGCATATAACTACTATTAATGCAGTTATTAGAGGCGATCAGTGTTTGTTTAATTCATATTCACACCTGGTCTGCTTTTGTTGAGCTAAACTGTAAAAAAGCTGCAAACCGAATGCATTATGTCAGTAAGGCTATACAGTTGAAAAAATGATACGCAGCACTGTAGGCCTTTACAAAATGTAGCCTATACATATGCTTACAAAATGTATACATATAGGTGTTATATATATATATAGGTGCATATCTGTGTAGAGATCGGAACTCTTTACGCAACTGACGAAATGCATTGTTTTCGTAAGCGTTTGCGTAACTGTTACAAAACGAGCTTGATGCTAATTAGAAGTAGTCAGACGATCTCTGCATCATGTGCCAGTGTGTGCTGTTGATATTAATAAATAAACGCTGTGCGTTTGCACTTGTCATGTCAAGCAGGCAACCGCAAAGTGTTTATTTATAGATACATTACACGTAGATTAGTGAATTACAATATAACGCTTCAAAAGCGTGCTTTGAAACACGGATACTTTCACTGGAATATAGATTTCAGGACAAGGATGGGGTTAAGGATGCGGTGCATTGATGTATTCTTTTTAATTCAAAATATAGCACGTGCCGGTGAAGAATCATTTTCGCATCATAAATGAAATCGCCAATTCGTGCATGTTTACAAACCGCGCGCTCCGTGTACGGTGTGTCAGGTGTCACTGAAAGGTGACGACTCGTTTTCGTAACATTTGAACGCTTTTAGGAAACGCTCGGTGGTGTTGTCCTGTGTCCTTGTGTCAGCAGGGATATTGTAAGCGCTGTAAATGTGCTCGTTTCGGGTTATTGGGTTGAGCTCGCTGTCTGGTCAGTGTAATAGTACTCCATCCTCGTGACTGGAGTTACAGAACACAGTTACTGCAGTCATGTGCTCGACGCTGATAGACGTAGTAGAACGAGCAGGAGGCGGGACCATTCACTCTATTCACTGAAGAGCGTTAGCTTCGCACCTTTTTGATATATAAGCAGTATTTACATTCATGCAAAAATGCCATTCGTGCCGGACGGTGCTTATAAACAATTGGATTCAGACTGTATAGCCTATCTAATCTCCTAAATTCCCGACCCAGTACAGCGTATTCCATGTTTTGTATTACGCGGTAAAATTTAAAGACCATCTCCCACTTATTGCATTGCTGTTACCAGATAATTAAGTAGAATAGTGATTTCATTGACAAAGGATATTGATTTGAGTTTAAATCATTGCATGAGATGTATCAGGATCGAGAGATAAATAACGATTCGCGATCGTATTGTTGTTTCACTTATTAAATGATTGCTTAAAATATTGATTTGAAATGATTTCATCGTGTGATTAAAACATTTGGCTGTTGAAGGCTGTGATTGACCAATCAGAATCAAGAGCTTTGCAGTAAAGGCTAATAGTAAATACTTGTTTTTCCACTCAAATAAATAAATAATAATAAAAAGTGTCCAAGACTGTTGGCTGATGCTGATAATCTCAGAATAGACAAATATCAGATGATATTTTATCGACCTGGCAGGTATGTCGGTCTGTCACTAGGGCTGTGGGAAAAAATACCTTCATGCATTCCAGTTTCAGTACCCCCCTCAGTGCATACTTGTATTCTTCTGTTGACATTTACACATTTACTGCATAAAATCTGAACATTTTAAGGTTTTGAAATCCATCCCACTGCACCAGTTCTCAGGCGAGCTCGCATTTGTCGTGATGTGCGGCACTGCAGTACTGTGTGTTCAGCTTCCGTGATATGGGCTGAGTCACCTAACTTGACAGAGTCAGGCAAATGTATTTACACCATGAAATGAGTCCCTCCACCCCCAGCTCCTGTCAGTCAGCTGTGCCTCCCCCTAATTTCCACTCATAATTTTATGCTCATTTGAAATCATAAATATGCAGGGTTGACATGGTCTTTACAGAGAGTTCAGACAATTGACTCTGTGTCTGCTTGTTTACTGAAGCATTTTCTCTATCATTTGCCTTATCGCTGTGAAGTCGAACCATAAAATCAAATCAGCGGCAATGAAATGATGCTTTAGATGTTCTGGTAGGAGTTTGCTGCATGGTTGGAATTCACTTGACATCAGATTTGAAGAAATTGCACATTTTTAGTCTATTCATTTGAAGTCCTCTGAGAGCGAGAGTAAAATGAGATACCATGAAACATCACAGGAACATAATTTGATTTGGTTTTCACAGAAAGACTTTACCTCTGAATGTGGCTCAATAAATTGGCTGCAGCCTCTGGATCGTCAGTTTATGTTTTGCTCTTTTTCACTCCTATTACTTTACAGCGCTGTCTCATGCCTTGCTCAGGGTGCACTTGTATTTATTAGAAGGGCTGTTTCCTCTTCTGAAGCCCCAGAGGTCCATCATCTGGCTCCTCCATCTCTCTTTGGGGATGTGAGGAACCCTGGGAATGCTCTGTAACAGATCAATGTCAATTTCGGACTGAAAGGGATAGACTGTGGAAAGACAGGGCCTTGATATCAATAATGTTCCCATAGTAATCCATCATCAGCTAAGAGCCCAACTGCATGGCATCAAAGGTTAAAAACCCTTTCATTGAGTTATGGGACCAAGGGTAGGATGTTTTCTCTAATAATAGTCCTCAGTCTGCTGTAACATAAACTCTAGATGATCTGGATGACGATCTATAGAAGTACATTCACTTCAGTGTGGTCTGTAATTGATGCCCATGTTCATCACATTAACATTTCTGTACATCGTTCGGCAGTAACGATTGTTTAAAGTGTAGCTCTCCCAAAAAATAAGAAAAAATCACTCATGACGTTCCAAACCTGCATGCTTCTTCTGTAAACCACAAAAGGAGAAATTTCGAAGAATGTGCTGGTCATTCATTTCCATGCAGTTACCTGCAGATTTTGTTACACACCATTGACCCAGTTCCTGGTCATATAAGTGTGATGACTGAGTAACTGTCAGAGTTGAGATGTTTTTGTTGTGTCATAATGAAGTTACATGTTTTGTGGAATGTTCAAATCATTCTAGAAGAGAATGCTGTGCAACAGCACTGTAAGACAAGCTCATTGTGAATTGCAAAGGGTTGCATTACTAAGAATTTGTCTCACAGCAATTGAAAAACAGCTACAAAAAGACATAAGAGAGTAAAGGCCTGGCCCCGTCCACACCATGAGCAATAATTACAAAGATAAATATACCGATAACTATTTTAGCATCCACACCAAATGACAGTAAAGTTATGTTTAATATAAAGCCCTGCTGCAGTTTTGTCATTTGCCATTAAAGTGCTTGAGCATTTGCTCATCTCTCTTTTAGCTGGAAAAATGACTTTCCCTGTTTGACACTGTAAAGCTGCTTTGACACAACCAGTATTGTATAAAGAGCTATACAAATAAATGTGACTTGACTCTCTTGCTCATTCTGATTGCATAGAAATGTTTTTATTGTTCATAAGCTGGAAAAATTGGTTCTGAAATGAATTCCAACAGTGTTGTTACATTGTGTTGTTATCGTTTTAGTTGTGGTCTGTACTACACTGTTCTCATACAATTAGAGCAATTAAAACGTTATTCTTATCGTTATTGACCTTGGTGTAAACAGAGCTATATGATATGTTGATAAATTGAAAAGAATAGCCAGGATAATCTTAAAAATTTCACCTATTTTAGATTTCTCCTTGTCTTTCTTGGAATAGAGAAATGTACAAGTTCAAGAACCACTTAGTGTGAATAATTTATCAGATTTAAAATTTTTGGATGAGCTGTGGTTTTTCTTATGAAAGCAGCCATTTAGTTTTATGCTATAGTTTCTCAGTTTCTCACTATTATCACCTTGGATATGTCTTGGCTAATAGCTCTCATTTTTTAGAGACAGATTAAAGCTTTCACTGCATTTTTATGCAGTATCCTGGAGAAATGCTTCATGCCGGCATTATCATGTTGCTGTTGTTTTATGTCTCAGCAGTTGCACACACTTATCAAAGCTCAGGTGTCCTAATCTGACCTCAGCTGAAAGAGAAGTTGCAAATAACCTTTGTATTATGGGACATACGGTTGTCTCTTAATCTCTGAAGCACTCACATGGCTCAGATTAGACTGATATGTGTTTTTTTGTTTGGTCTCAGTTTAAGTGGTATAAATCAATGAAGTATCCATGAGTTTAGTAGGGTAACTGCTGGAACCATTTGCATGGATGCAGGTTGGCCTGTATATTTGAATGCTAAACAAAGTTGCAGGTGTGTTATTCTAATATCAGAACAACCCCCACCTGGACACTGTGTGGAAATAAAAGCACAGAAAGCTTTTACTTTCAGATTCAGCCTCTCCTCTGGTGAGTTCTATAGTGTTCTATAGAGTTCTATAAGTATAGTGTACTTTAGATCAAATGTACCTGACTATAAAACTCTGGATGGTCTTTATTATCTGGTCCCTGTCTTAAGATCTTGTAGATGACACACACATATAAGTGATATGGAGTGATTTGGCTAAAAATGATATCTTTTCAGCCTTTCAATAATATTTGATAGCTTATTTGTTCCGAAATGGCTTCAGAGGGTTTCAAATGAATCAGAGTTTGAATCCGTTAAAAAATTTTTATCCACTAAACTGATTCACATAAATTAATCAAACCTTTCTACTCAAGTCTACTGATAATGATATTTTCAGGAAACTTACTGGCCAAATAAAAATCTCATTAAAATCATATTAACAATTTTGCTCAGTTTTATATAACCAGCAATCAGTGATTACATTTCTGAACTATTTATTATTATTATTATTATTATTATTATTATTATTATTATTATTATTTAGATTATGCAAGAACTGAGATACTTATCCTATATTCAGACTCGTTGTTTTTCTGAGTGTGAAGTCCTTTGTCTTATATCAGACACAGCAGAGAAAGCAGGTGAAGGTAAGGACATTTCCGCATGTTTTGAATAGGAAGGGAGCGTACCAGTTTTACCATAGCAGCAGCGTGACATCAGGGGAGGGCAAGCTCAGACTGGCAGGGACTCACAGTAATGGGCAAATGGGAACATATAGGCATCATAAAACGCAAGTCTATGGCGTAACAGCAGGTAACTGAAACATAGACCTGCTGTAGGTGTGTCCTGCTTGCCTGCATTTAAAATATGGCAAGTATTCTTCATAATCATTGTTAATTTAGTCATTTTTTGACTTGTTAGTATGACTAATTTGGTGGATACTAATTGGTGGTCTTGTGGATTATAAGTAGATAATAATTAAGAGCTGTTACCAAGCAGCCCCTAATGACACACGGGTACACAAAAGAATCAGCAGGATTATCTGAACTCAGGAGAAAACTAGTACTCTATCTTTAGATCAGCTCTCCACCCATATTAGGCTATTTCCATTCCATAAATAAGCCTTAATTAAATGTTGTTTGTATTCTGACGTAGATACTTGTAATGTGGACATATGAAGGGTTTCAAAAACACCATAAAGTATCATAAAAATGGTCCATACTGTACGAATCATGTTGTAAATCTTACAGTTGTACAGTATGCCACATTTATCATTTGTATCAAAAATCTTAAGCATAATTACGAATAATTCAGTTTAAACGGTTTTGATGTTTGTCAGTTGATCATTATTCTCGGTTAACACAGTTATTTGTATTTTAAACATCAGGAATGAACCCACATCTTGTCTTTTACGAGTCACTGTGATGATTGAGTAACTATTCAACTGGAGATGTTTTTGCTGTGTCATACTACAGTTGCATGTTTTATGTAATGTTAAAGCAGACGGTATTCTAGAATATCCTGTGCAGCAGGACTGTAAGACAAACTCCCAGCAATTAAAAAAAAATGTTTATTACTTTCATCTTCAAATCTTTTATTCAGCTGTAAGAAATGGGGAGAGCTAAACGAAGTCCGAGGAGACTGTTGGCTCCAATGACAGCAACGACAATACGCCAAACTTTGGAGTTGTGATTGATGATCAGCTGACTTTCTCAGACCACATTGCTAAAACTGCACGGTCCTACTAATTTGCTTTATTCAAAATCAAGAAGATCAGGCCCTTTATTTCGGAACATGCTTCACAGCTCCTTGTTCAAGCTCTTGTTCTGTCCAGGCTGGACTATTGGCAGGTCTTCCAACCAGTCCTATCAAACATTTACAATTAATCCAGAATGCGGCAGCAAGGTTAATTTTTAATGAGCCAAAAAGAATGCACGTCACACCTCTGTTTATCAGTTTTCACTGGCTACCAATAGCTGCTCACATAAAATTCAAGGCATTAATGTTTGCCTACAGAACCACCACTGGCTCTGCTCCTCTTTACCTAAATTCATTACTTCAGACTTATGTGCCCCTAGAAGCTTCCATTCTGCAAATTAACGTTGCTTTATTGTGCCATCCCAAAGAGGCACAAAATCAAAGGTAAAGGGGTCATATGATGCAATTTCAAGGTATCCTTTCTCTTTGGAGTGTTACAAGCTCTTGGTGCATAAAGAAGATCTGTAAAGTTGCAAAGACTAAAGTCTCAAATCCAAAGTTAAGACTCGTCCACGCTGTCCTGAAACACCTTGTTTAAACACCCCCCCCACATGTCTATGTCACAATGTGGGAAGATTTGCATAACGCCAGCCAAATGTTCCCGCAAAGAAATAAGGCATCTAGCGAGCTGATTATCTGAATCAGGTGTGTTAACAAAGACAGACATGCAAAATATACAGAGCTGGTGGGCGCGAGGACAGGAATTGAGAATCGCTGGTGCAGAGTAGCGCTTGTTGTTTCTTCGATCACAAATGCAGACATGGTTTTCATGTTTACGCGGCGCGATACAACGCATAAAAAACACAGTATAAGTCATTATAATCCATAATGTCCCCACTGTATGCAACAAATGGCTTGTTTGTAATGGGTTTTATTGGTTTTGTCTTGTAGCGTCAGTGTTCTGACCGGAACATGGCATCACAGTATGGTAAGGGGCGTAACATTTCAGTCACACGCTTTTGGCATTCGACCAATCACAACGCACTGGATAGCTGACCAATCAGAGCACACCTTGCTTTACAGAATGATGAGCTTTGTAAAAAACAACGCATTTCAGAAAGGGGGGGCATAGAGGAGAAACAATAATGTACAGTATGTGGAAAATAATGTGTTTTTTTTTTTTTTTACCTTAAACCGCATAAACATATTTCATTACACCAAATACACAAAATAATGTTATTTTTAGCAACGTCATATGACCCCTGGTGGAATGACCTGCCCAACTCAGTCTTGTTATAGCACTTGCATATCATTGCTCTTTTGTCGATTTTGATTGCTTCCATTGTCCTCATTTGTAATTCGCTTTGGATAAAAGCGTCTGCTAAATGACTAAATGTAAATGTGAATGTGTTTTGAATAAACACTGTGCACAAGTTTACATTCATGAATAAATCCTGAAAAAAGCATCACAGACCACCCCCCCCAACAAAAAAAAATATTTGTATTAGTTTGCATGCATGTGAGCCTATGATCAAACAAAATGTTTATATGTATGTTTGTGTATGATAGTTTTATATTTTTTTCCCAAAATTCCAATCAATTCCCATAAATTCCTGGTAAGTTTCAAACTTGGAATATTTCCAAAATTCCCCAGACGAAGTTCCCATGGAAATTTACCAGAAATTTTCCGCCCCTTTGCAACCCTAACGACAATACATAGTGTTCCTTCACAGAATGTTCTGGCTTGAGACAGTAACCAATCCGAACGAGTCTGTTCATCGACTTCTGGTCCCTTTTGTAATTCAGCGAGCACCTGACTCTTTCACCCCATGAGAAAACTTGAATTTCACCAGCATCTCTAAATCTCTGTGACTGTGACCTAATTCAGCAATGAACCTTTGCTTTGGAAAGCTTTGCCAACTTTTGGCTGCTATTCTGGAAATTGTCAGTCTTGGGCAATTTCAGCTGTCTGTGGTAGTAGTTTGCTCTTGGAGTGCATGACCTTTATACACTGTCCAGTTCATTCACCTTTCCATTAATGCTCTGAGAACCAAGCTTGAACTGGTTCTAAATCTTGCTCTGGTGCCACATTAATTATTAGCACTCCTCCCTGCTGTTTCACGGTAGTAAAAAACCTGACGCCACATTCCGGTTTGTTTTGAACGTGTCAAAGGTGGGTACAAAGACCGTTTTGAAACACTAGCATTCTTTTCACTAGTGAGGACTTGCAAATTATTGGATTGTAGACGCTCCCAAACAGGTATCAGAAATGTGTAAATAAGGAATGCGTGTTATGATGTAATCCGGGAAATCTATGTGAAAGCAGAAGCACAGCAAAAAATAAAAATAAAAAAAATAATAATAAAAAATTATATATATATATATATATATATATATATATATATATATATTATTTCTTTTTATTTTTAACTGTATTTTTGTATAATTCAACAGTTAAAATCTAAAAAAATCCTTAAAACATGACAAATTTACTAGAGGAACAACTCTGCATAAGTGTATTTTGTCACAGCACTGACAGATTTTTTCTTTTATTTTAAGCTAGAAGCAAATGGAAAACAACTTTATTCATAAAGTTAACTTGTTATAAGCATTTTGAACTGTTAAACAAGTCAGTGCTATGGTAACTATGCTACTAAATGATTACCATATTTGTATGCATTTATATGGTACTTCAGGGTACTTTGCATTACCATGGTACTATTTCTAAAAATATTGCATTACTGTGTTACTTAGATTAGTGAATGGATGGCTGAGTTTTAGAGGTCTACAAGATGATATTCCTTAAAATTTGACTTGCAGTATGGTTCCCTGATATGAATTATAAATTCACAGTTCCCGCATTTACATGCACAATAATACAGTGATTGTCAAGGCAACAGTGTACTGTCCATCTGTGGCTTAGGCAGCCCTTCTCAAACCGAGTGAGATAAACTATCTACGACAAGCTCTGGATACAGTAGTTGTTTATTGCCACAGGGCAAAATGTCAGCAATCGCTTGAGAAAATTCCAGAGTCAGTTTTATTCTATGTCAACACTTGAATTCTACCCACTATTCAGAATAATTTTCCCCCTTTTCCATTAGCCCTTTCATGTACTTTCGCAGTACTCTATGTGCTTTTCAGAGTCTCCCCTGATGTGGCACAGCTGTGTGTGATCCTATTTCTAGAATCTGTGCCTGGACGAAAGCAGGAGTAATCTCACTGGGTTACATTAGCATTTTCATTACAGTCATTTGAATATTTGCTTTGCCTTTATGATACCACTGCACAAGATTTATGTGGAGGATTCATTACCTAACCTCTAGAGGAGGTCAAGCTCATATCATTTTGGGTCCCAAGTATGAAATATCAGGTGTAAACCAGACCTTAGAATTTAGAAATATGAAGTATTACATATTACACATGTCATATTTTCACATCATGGATGAAGTAGAAGTCTGAGTTCTTCTCAGAAAGAGGCCCTCATGGGGAAGACAAACATTGCTGGAGGTACGTGGAGGAAGTTAACCTGGCTGTGATGGTTTATTGATTTCTTTGAATTTATTTCCTTCAGGTTATTTCACCCAAAGTAAACCTTAGACACTCTTTCTGTGACAGGTCTCTAGAATTGTGCTTTCTTCTTTTCTTATATCCGTCTTCAGACAGGCTTTGCAGATTTCACACTGCAAAATTTGTGTTGCAGATTCACGCATTAAGCTACAGCTCAGATTTGAATAGATTTTACTGGAAAACTGTGCTTTTCAGTCAAATTCCCCGTTTTCAAGCGGAAATCCGAGTTTTTAAATGCCCACGGACTCTGGAAGCCGGCATGATGGCATACAAGAAGCCAGTCACATGACACGGGACAGTTGCCAACTGGTGGTAGCTCATATAATCCTGCCTACTTAGAAGTCGGGTCATGGAGGGGTTGTAGTGATGGTCTTTCATGTGAAGTGTACAGCTTTGTTTTGCTAGCGTCACAACAGAATTGTCTTTTGCTCTTGGAGTGACTGGAATGTTTTTGGGGGCGTCTCTTACGGAAGGGTCATTAGGATGGGTGAGGCACACTAGAGTGTTTGTTTTTTCAAGATGCATACACCTAATAAAGCCGGGATTGTTGGGGACTTGAAGAAGTTTTCATTCTCGCCTTCCCAGAGCACAGTTGCCCACACATCAACACTGGCTGTCTTTACAGACTTAAAGACAATGTTAAAATGATTCTAATGAGTGTCTGTTTAAAAATATAGGAGTATAAAAATGTATGTCTAATTGCATGGGCAGGAAGCGTCTGTGTGCAAATGAATGCTAAAAACGCCACCCTGTTTTCCAATTGCAGAGCTCTTGACTTGTATAAATGCTTCCTACAATTCCTGACGCCCACTAATTCACAATGACAGAAAGCCTAAAGATGTAAACTCCCACTCGCTTCCACAAATACATCAAGTTGCTCTAAAGGTGACACAGAGCTTTCCCAATTTAAGCAGCACCTTTCGGTGCAGCATCCGTGGTGCTGGAGTGGCTGTTTCGCTTTCATTACAGTATGTAACACACATTAACATGTAAAGCCTTACACAGGGGTTTGGCATCAGACACTGCTTTTCTTGCATGAAAAGCACATAGGGAGAAGAGAATAGACATACACAGTTTACTGCTATCAGTAGAAGGTGCCTGAGGAAGCCATTATGGCCAAATGGCTTGGCTCTTAGTGCCAGAGAAGATGCGCCCCAGAAGTCCACCTCAGCTTGGACCGACCGGAACACCAGCTATATGCAAAGGACTACTAGTCTGTGTTGTGACGGTGGGAGCTACTGCTGGGTGTGGTAATCTACTGACTAGTGGGGTGATATAATAAAGAGGCCTTGGAGATGAATTACTCACAGGCCATTTCTACTCGCGTGGCACAAAGTCCCACAGGGCTTTCACAACGCGACACTGCTTTGCAACCACTCTTATCTATTGTATGGACACGGGAATGAGTCCATATCGTTACTACATGTTCAAACACAAGCTGTGAGTTGTAAACAGGGTGAAATAGATGTAGGTCCCTATGATTTCAGCAATGCGGATGGAATCACAGAATCCAGTTATAAAAATTGAATTTATATTTAGAATAATGCTGAATGTCATGGAATTTGGTACATTTTGGATGAATAAATCAAAAGTAGATCAGTACACTTAAATCAAAACGTGATATGGGCAAGTGTCTGTGAATATTAAGCTGCATCCTGCATGTTCTGCGTGTCTCTGTTGGAATGAATGGTGCAGACGTGATGCTCGCAGTGTTTTCAGCCTCTGCCTCCTCAATATATGAGAAAATGAACACATAAACATCTCTAGAACTGCTCTGAATGTCACTTCATGAGCATTTTACCATTTCTTTTTAGAAAAACTATCATCACATCATATACAAACAGAAACTTAAAGGTCTTCACAGCAACCCCTCAAAATAAAAGTTTGGTTTAACTTGAAGAAACCGTGACAGAAATATATTACTTAATGTAATGATAGTGCTACTACTACTAATAAAATTTTTGTTAAAACATAATTTTTTAAGGAATATATTTACCAGAAAAATTATTTACCGGAATTTATTTACCAATTTTTTTTTTATTACACATCACAGTAAAAGAAAGAAAGAAATGAAAAAAAATATATATATATTTTTTGTAAAATCAATTAATTAGAGATGTTTTTGATTATTAAAATTTAATGAAACCATTAAAATGGAATCCAGAATATTAATGGAAATCACAGAAGTTTGTAAAAATAAAACTGTATTTTAGAAAAAGAATAAATCGTATTTCATAGGGACTTAAAAAATTGTACGTTTCATGATTTTTATTAATTAGACATGCTTTTGATTAATATGTTTTATTTTAACGATTAAAGCAGAGTCTAGAAAAAAAAAACACCAATCCAGAAAAATGAAAATGGAATTTAAAAATTAAAAAATAAAACAGAATTTGGGGGAAAAAATAAAACAAATTCCATAGGGCCCTATAGATGCAATGTGAGCAATTAGATGCAATTATATGATGAAACAAGGACAGGGAAGTTGAAAAACTCAATTTTCGTGGGTCATTCAGACATTGACACTTGCTGGCACTCTAATTACCCCAGTGTGAGCAATCAAGATGACCGCAGATTTAGTCTTGTTTGGAAAAAGCTCTCACTGGATGTCCAATCAGGTGGACGTGAGGTCAGTCAGTCATTAGACAGAAGGGATTCACCTCACAGCCGTCTTGTATTATTTACTGCGAGCTTTAGGGGTGTGTGCAGCTTTCGTCGCAAAGCCTGATCCAGTTTTAACCTGCCTGTCAGAGATTTACTGCAGAGCTTTTGAAAATGGCCGAGTTTTACACGGTTTCATGGTTATACGAAGAGGGAGATGGACATTTCCCATCCTCTCCAGGGTCAGGTTCTTTTCAAGGCCAAATTATAATCATATTTCTGATGCAGGCTTGGGATGAAAAGGGACGTCACTGAATGAGGGGGACAGATGCATCAAAAAGAACAGGTGCTTCATAGCCCTTCGACTTTTGTCTGGCAGATTATATTTACATGTGTTATGGCTCCCTATAGCAGGATGTAATCTGGTGTGATTGAATTTGAAGGCGCGGATTGGGACAACAGAGCAGGGAATTGGTTGTTTGTGGAAACTCAAAAGACCGTCCCCTTTGATCAGACAGCTGTGAAGTTCAAAGTACCCCTGCTCATACGGAAGAGCACATGTGCTTTTGCACACGATTAGATAGCAGATGCATCGATAGAACATGAAGCTTATCATCGGCGTCTGTTTTCGAGTCCATTGACGCAATATTTCTTGGATTTCACCTTCTCCCGTGGGGCTCTGGAGTTGTTGCTTTGAGAAACTAATGCTCTTTGTCTCTATTTGACTCAATCCTGTACTTATTCCTAATATGGTGCTGTGCGAACTCCAAAATAACATGCACGTAGACAACACAGATCAGTGGCATTGCTGTTTCAACAGGACTGTTTGACTGTATAAACAAGTTTTCGGCACTGATCTCTTCCCATCAGGTGTTTTCACCCTTGTTTTGACACTAACTTAAAAGGCAGACAGAAGTGTATTTTTACTAGATTGAGGTTTGTGCTTAACCTTATGTCTCTTGTGGTCTAAAAGGTAAAAGTCATTTTGCACCTGTTCAGAGGGGATAATGGCTCTAAAGAGGCCAGGTTAGGCAAAAACTAGTGTAAAACCTAGTGCTTCCTAACCCTGTGAACTTAACCACTAAGCACTGATTATCTTCTCACATTTGGTTAATCTTCCTATACAACTTCTATTTTGATGGATTCTTCTTGACCCTTTGCCCACTTTGCAAAGCAAGCCAAAGAAGCATGCTTAAATCCATCGAATTTGTTTTTATACATGTATTACATTGCATTCCATTCTATGCTACTAGAAAATCCTCCTCAGTGGAGGTGTCGTCTGAGATGAAGATGGGTTGGGCGGCCCTCCTCCCCTTCACTTCACCCCAGGCGTCTGTGGTGCCGCAAGCCTCAGGGATCTCTTGGTAATGAAAAGCACCCAATTGTCACTCGCAGCCACTGAAAATAAACGGATGCAGGACGATCGCCATCAAGAACAGCACAGCGGCCTCCTGAAACAGGCAGATTGTTCAGTTCATCCGTTATCACTTAGATACAGACACTGCAAGAAAGCTGTGGCCGGGAATCATTGTGGCTGGGATGGGAATCTTAGGGCTATAGCTCAAGTCGCAAGTGTGTAAATTACATGCAAATTTGTTTACATGTTGACCACATCCCCTGATCGTTGAGGGTCTTGCGGCGAGCAGGTGGAGGGCTGTATTGTGGGCATGTGGTGATTTACCAGGTTGAGATGATGAGTGCAGCACTAGCAGAGGTGAGTAATGACCTGGCAGCTCAGTGATGATGTGTCACAGAGGCATTCCTCAAGTTGTGTTTGGCTCCCAAGGACATCTCTGCTGATTGTGCTGGCATAAGCCCAGCTAGACGTTGGCAAGTAGCGGGGTGGGGGGGAGCTTGTGTTTGAGGGCTTGTCATTTGAGCACGCTTTCAACTGAAATCTCTCTTACTGTGCACAGTTTCAAGCTCAAATGACACATGTTTGCACTCAGCTAGTGTTGAAACAAAGTAATATGTGACCCTGGAGCACAAAACCAGCCTTAAGTCACTGGGGTATATTTGTAGCAATAGCCAAAAATACATTGTATGGGTCAAAATTATCAATTTTTCTTTTATGCCAAAAATCATTAGGATATTAAGTAAAGATCATGTTCCATGAAGATATTTTGTAAACTTTCTACCAAAACCTAATTTTTGATTAGTAATATGTAGGGATGTAACGATTAACTGCGAGCCGGTTGAAAATCGATTTAAATATGCAACGATTCAAATCGGTTGAGATGCTAAACCAATCATGATTCATTTAGGTGTAGGAGTTTATATGAATGCATGTCTGAGGGGAACTTACTGTCTTTAGAAAAGTTTAGATGGTATTTTGTCTTTTTATCTTGCCCCTGTATAATGCATACAGTTCATAAGTGCAGCGCTGCTTTGTTTACAGCGGAAACCAAGGAAACGCTTTAAGCGCCACCTACTGGCAGAGAGTGAATCTGCTTCTCGTTCAGCTCGTCTGCTGTTTCTGTTTCATGCAGATATTTTTTATGTATAGTTCACAAAACTGAAGTCAAACCATTCTGTTTTTGCTTTAAAATGTTTAAATTATACAATCTGATTTAAATTAAAAACTGCTCATGTTGCATGTTTCGATCATGATTAAAATGCAGTGGTTGCCTCTAATTTTAAATGGAAAGAGCACAGACAAAGCCTTATTTTGTTTATATGAAGAGATTTATTTTATTTGTGTTATTTATTTGATTTGGGGCTTGTTTTAAAATTTCAATTTAGTTTTGTTATTTACATTTACATTCTATTTAAATTTTGACATTTAGCAGACACTTTTATCCAAAGCTATGTACAAATGAGGAAAATAGAAGCAATCAAAACAAACAAAAGAGCAATAATATACAAGTGCTATATTAGTATATTATAGTTATATTATAATTTCACAAAGAAATGTACAGCATTTTGTCCAAGCAATAATAAAAGGACACATTTAATTCTTAATTTGTCTTAAATATTATTTTGTTTAAAAAAAAAAATAGAAATCGTGAATCAAATCGAATCGTGAAATCATATTATTTTGTTTAATAGTATATTTAGTTTTGTTTAAAATTAAATAAATAGTGATTTGAATTGATTAGTGATTTGAGTGTACGACTTTAAAGGTGATTTTCTCAGTATTTTGATTTTTTTTTTTTCAAATAGTTGTATCTCGGCCAAATATTGCCCTATCCTAACAAACCAATGGAAAGCTTATTTATTCAGCTTTCAGATGATGTATAAATAATCAATTTCGAGAAATTGACCCTTATGACTGGTTTTGTGGTCCAGGGTCACATATAGAGAAAAGATTTCTCAAGAAATTCCCACACAATGCATAATCATAATCAGCCTTTATAACATAGATGCATTGTGGTTGGTAATCTGAAGTAATTACAGCTACAGGTTAGTAAGTACCGGTTACAGACAGATGCTAGGATCCCCCAAAATGGCAGTTATAGATCATAAAGGATAAGCTACAAGTTTGCTGTAGTGTGTGAGTGACAGGATTCATTGTGGACAGGGAGTGGAAGTGTGGGTAGAGTCATAGCTTCTGTTGCGTGTCAGTGGAACAGACCTTGACAGGCATAAATAGCTAGTGCTCAGGAGGAAAGAACAGCATCTGTTATGACCTTGTGACATTCACCAAACATGGCAGCCGCTGGATTTATTGCACAGAAAGTACTTAACGCTTTTGCTGTATGTGTGCTTATATGCTTTGAAATTATCTTAAGGCAATGAAATTTCATTTTGCAAAATATTTATTCCTTACAAGTTCTTAAACTTTTGAGTGGAATCTGAACTGGAACAGTTACTTTTTCTTTTTTCTTGCAGTTCCTGTCCCTGCTTTTGTGTGTTGTATTACAGTCTGTTTTTATCTGCATTTGTTCATCATGAGATTCAACGCCATACTTTTAGTGTTAGAAGAAAACTGCTGACATGTTTTAGAAATATTGCTTCCGAGTTTGAAGATACGGATATGATAGTGACCCAAGGTCTGAAGTGATAACAGGAACAAAGGTTTAGAAAGTGAAAGCAAATGAATACTCTGTGCTAATGTTGCTGATTTTTTACATTTTTAAAGGATTTTTTACAGTTGAAATAGTATCTGTGCAATCAAGTCGACGATATAGCTGGAAATTAAGTGTCCCCTACTAAGTAAGCCTGAGGTGTCAGCGGCAAGGAACCAAAACTCCATCTGTGACAGAATGGAGAAAAAAACCTTTGTAGAAACCAGGCTCAGTCAGGGGGGGCAGTTCTCCTCTGGCCAGACGAACCAGCAGGTTGATCCATGCTGCAGCAAAGTTAGATTGTGCAGAGGGCTCATCTGGTTCCATGGCCGTCTATGAGACAAGGTCTTCACTGGGGATCTGTCTCTGGGGCTCATCTGGTTGATGAGATGCCTGGAAGTGCACTTTGCTTGATTTAAATGCTTCTATAATGAAATAACCATTCAACATTACAACTATGATGAGTGTTCAAACCAACACAGAGGAAATATTGAGTAATCTGTTCATAGCTTAGTGTTTTAAGCAGTCCATATTTCTACATTTTATTCATTTATGGTCACGGTAATTACAGAGTCATTTGGTACATTATCAGCTGCTCTAATGCATATTCTGGCCTTAAGTTCTGTTTTCTTCTATTAAAGGCTCTCCAGGCGCTCTCCATCAATTTCACTGTCCAATTAACTTTGTTTTTCAGGTGTAACAATGTGTTAATATTCATTAAGTCACTTCCAATGGAGTAATTGATAATCATGATGGAGGACGAGATTAAAGAATGGCACCAGCGAAGGATTTGTTTTGGCTCACTTCCAGAGAGACTATGGTGGGAAGAGGATATGATGTGTTTGTGAGATCCTCATACAATGAATCTGGGCCGTACAAGTGTAATAGGTCTTGGGGGAAGAGGAACACTTTCTCAAGACTCTTACCAGACATTAGAAGGACAGGTAATGTGGATCTGGCTGCCACGCGACAGAGCGCGTCCTTGCACTGAGTTTGCCCTCGACGCTTTGTACGCATCAGCAGAATTTTGTAGGTGATGTCCCGCTTTGGGCTGGGAGCCCAAAAGTGATTTTGGAGTCCCCTCAGGTGACAGCTGTCTGTTAGACACAAGCGCTGCAGATAGCAGCTCACAAACTACCTCTGTGATGCCGAAGAGAGAGAAGAGGATTGGATATGTTTGGAAAAAAGGAAAAGCGAGAGAACGGGAGCAGTGAGCTGTGAAAGAACAAACGTGATGCACCTTGTAATGGTGCCGAGATATAGTGAGAGAGAAAAAATTGTCCATCGAAAGCATCCAGCTTTTGCTTTGGCCCACTTGCTTTGCTATTTGCTGATGCTCTGATCTCTCTTTCCTTTTAGCATTTGCTCTTTCACCAATTCCCTCTGCCCCTCACTCCCTCGTACTTCTGCCTCATGCAGCTCTCACTTCTGTCACGTGTATGTGGGTCGGCTAAGGACACAAGCACTGCCTCAAGCCTTTCATTCTCTTACACTGAGACCAAAGCAGCTGAGTCGAGGGCCCTGGTAAGATGCGAAGGCACTGACTGACCACTAAAAGAATTTATCAGTCATTCTACAACTCAGTTGGTCAGGTAGCAGTGGAAGCACTCACACACCTGCAGTTACTTCCTCAATCTGTGACTGAAAAGCTACAGAAAAATGGCCAGGACCTTGGCCAGCACTCAAATGATGTGAAATGTGATAACTGCACTGACAGCATAGTATTTTAGTGTGTTTTATAACCTGCGTGACATTACCTTTCTTTTTCATATAACAGACCTTGCACCTTTGGAATAGGTGGAAAGATCATGAAAAGCCGGTCCAGTCTGAGTGTGTGTTGTGAAGTGAATGCAGAATTACTGAATGGGTTGAGCTTAATCACCTTCTAGAGCCATTGTGGATTTGTTTGTAAATCGGTTACCAGGCTTGGCCTTGTTCCACTTCAGTTTCTCAGCAACAAGATTAGGCATCAGTAGCTAAACGCACCAAACCTCATTGAATTACTATGAAACAATGAATGGGACAGAACATTTTGGCACGATGGGCATATCTCATAGTCAGTCCCTCATCACACTACAAACCGACAAAGCCATCCAAACTGAAAAGCTGCCAAGGAAGTTCAAAGCCAACAATCAAAGCCAATTAAAGGTTTTTTCCTTTTTTCCTTTGGTGGCCTTTGAGTGCTTATTCCCTGACTTTACTGTTGTTAGATCCTCAAAGATGAACAAGTTCCTTTGTGTGTTTGTGTGTTTTCATGTTCCTTATCACAGCAGCACAACAAAAGCCATGCAGGATTCTAAGGGAGAGTGTGAGGTCGGTGGATTACTCGGTACAAACTACCCCTTGCTGAATTAAAGCTCTTTGTTTTCCATTTGAGATCAGCTAAGCATTATGAACTTTTAAATGCTTTTATTTTGTGACCCAAGTGATGCACAATACATTGAAGTTTGTGCTGTTTGGAATAAAATGTATTCAGTCCCTGCTCTTTTAGTCTTTATTATTAATGGGTTCTGCCAGAGTAGGAGACCGTGTTAATCTGATACTGCCCAGGATGGACTTTAAGATGTGGTTGGTGGGGTTTTTTGCTTTAAGTCAGGTATTGTTACTGTAATACTGGAATCTTTCTCCTTGGATTTGGAGAGATCTGTTACCCATGTAGTTCTAAGCCGGAGATTCTGATATTTGCACCAAAAAGACCTGACCTTATCCAGAAGGAATGCTGAGACTAACACTGCGGGTTGTCCGGGGATATGGAGTATGTACTCACATTCACACTGAGTAAAGGGTGCAGGTGGCAGGCCAACAGTCTGGCTTCAGAATGATATCTGATAGCTTTTGATAGACTAACAAACACCTAAAGCATTTAGCACAGAGAACTCTAAATTTATACTCATTAACATATTGTGTTAGGGGAAAACATTTGGGCCTTCTGATTTTTAACAAATTTGGCCACTAAAGGATCAAGATTGGAAACAAGGAAGATTACATGAACTGCATAACTACACAAATGTCCCTAAAAATGTGGAGGAAGGGTTTCTCTTGTTGGGCTGCCAAAAGGAGAATTAATAGCAATTTGTCAAAGGGAGCAATTTATTCACTTGTAATTAGTGTGGCTTTGAACTGTCATGGTTGAGTACACATAGTGTAAAAGCTATGAGGGGCCCTCAGACCTTGCACTACTCACATAGCCGCTCTGCCAAATAATGAGTTTTTAAGTAATCAAATGAAACAATATCAATACACTTCATCTTTAGGAGACACATGTGAAGAAAGAAGTTCTTCTTGGAGGTGTTTCCGTCATAAGATGTTGGACACATCATAGAATATTTTTTGGCTTTCCTGCAGTTATAGCAGAAAGGAAATTTTTGGAATTTTTGCGATTACAAACATTCCACACCAATTTGGAAATTCTTCCGGAATTCTTGTCTTCAGGAAAGAAAACAATGAAACAGGGGAAATTGCTCACCTTATCCTCTCCGGGAAAGAACTGTCAGATAAAGAGGCAGATAAATTGAAAGTTAATAGTTTGTTGTATCCTGTGTAGTACAGTATAGGGTTTGGAAATCCATTGGGAAAACGATTAACCTTGCACTACCATAGGGTTGTGGATGGTGAAATTGCCATTTCACCTAGTAAGAATGCAACTAAAAACAGGAGACAGCCAGTGGTATTTCTATGGGCTGATTCCTAGCGCTGCATCTGTTACAACCTTCAGTCCCCCTTCTATTTGCATGTGTTATGCTGGTGTAATGTCCTTGACATGACAGCTCTCTCAGAGGGAAACTGAAGTGGAGGAATCACCCCACCATAATTACCCTTAATAACACTAATACATTAAAGTTCAAATGCAGTTTGTTTTGACCACTAACACATTCCACCAGTCAAAAAACTGCAATGCTGTGAGCCTTACTACCAGTTAGTTGGTTAGTGCTAAGCTCTGCTAAATTTCTTGGAAACATGCACTGGCAGTCTGTTCAGTATTTCAACCTAATATTTATTGGAATAAAGCAAACAATCAGCATTGTTTAATATTTGCTCTGATTCAGAGACGAGCAGCACGTGAAGGTCAGAAGATGCCACACTTAGCTTACAATTCATGTCAGAACATCGCACAGTAATAAACTCTGTTTGCCGCTAAAGCGATGGCTTAAAGATGAGGGCTGGCAGATGGTTTTGCCTTCTGCTTGAGCATTAAGAATTCAGGGTGAGTCATCTTCCCGCTTCAGAGCTCACCCAGAAAGCCAGCGCAGAGATGTCCCGTGGACCACTCAAGATTTGTCTGAAGACCACATGCAGCAGTGCTGACTCAGAAAGCCAGAACATAGAAAAGTAACAGCATGGATGCAGTTGCCAGGCAGGTTTTCTATGGATGAACTTTTCTCAAAGGTCACTTGTTGATGGCACAATGGTTTTATTTCGCCAGTCTACGTCAGGGGTAGCCAACTCTGCTCCTGATGGGCTACCATCCTGTTTAGAAATACTTGACAATAACAGGCAGGTGTGTTGGAGCAGAGTTGAACTTGAAGTCTGCAGGATAGTAGCCCTCCAGGAGCAGGGTTGGCTATCCCTGGTCTGTGTCCTTAGCATGAATTACAACATGGTACCTTGTTTAGGCAGATGTTTGTGCATTTACAATCTCTTCAAAACATGACAGTGTCAGAAATAGCATTTTTTCAATCCTATATATCCACAGTGGTCATAAATTTTACTTGTGACTAGGTCTGTTTATAATTCTGTATCGCTTTCTTAATACAACCTCTCACATCAGAGCTCTGCCACAACTTGAACAGCTGTCGGAGCACTGTCCTTTCAACCATTGGATGCAACAAGCAAAGGTCACCTCAGCATTTGGGTCTATTCTTGGATTTCAAAACAAACCCTGTGCTTGCAGAGTGACCCCCTAAAATAGAGATGGGAATATTCTTTACCTTGATTCCTTGGCCAGCAGTGGGAGAAACTGGAGATCAAGATTAATGGCGGCAGCCATGACATTCTGCACGACAGTGTTTTTAGCACCAACACTCTTAGCCTTGTTCTTTTGTCCCCTTTGAATACCCACCATGCTGTGCATAGCCTGGTTGAATTCAGGACCTAATGTTTAACTCTCTCTCGCCTTTTTTCACTTCACTGCATTGGAACATTTCTCCTAAGGGACAGCTGGAGAGCAACAACTGGACCACTGCAGTGGATTTTTTTTTCCCCATATTAAGTCTTAGAGATGCACAATCACTTATTGGTGCAGTCAGAGGAGGAATTGGGGGTTCTTTATCCGAGGTCAAGGCCTATGGGAGAGTGCCACTTACTATGAGCCATGGTTCTCTCCTTGACACTACAAGTTTATGTGCATGCTCTGATATAGATACCAGGCATCTATATATAACAGCTATAAAGTGTTCTACATCAAGGCACATGTTGACTGCATGGTTATGTGGAACAACTGTTTACAGAGGATTTAAGGGTTTCGACTGGCCCCTAGTGGTGGTCGTGAGCTGATATTGGTTGACCCAGACTCATGACCTTCGCAACAGATGGATAAAAGAGGCATGTAATCCTATTAACCTAGTGTTATCGCAAAACACCCATCAGTGTAGCATGCATCGTCTGAATTGTGCATGGTCACTGCAGACCTGCATGAAATGCTGCAGTAGTGTGTGCAATAAGGCTTTCTCGCTGTGATTCCCAAATGGGGTTGGTGTTTTCTGGAGCAAACCTGCCTAGGAACGCACGTTTTAAGTATGAAACATGCATCATGGAGAATAATGCCAAGGACAGAATAGCCTCAGATTAACCTTATTACCAAGCTTGCAGAGAATGGTCACTCTAGACAGCCACTTATATTCCGAACAATGTCTTCGACCCTCACGTGCGAGCAGAGTGAGCAAGAAAAGCATTTTGATTTAATTACCGCCATGCATGTCTACTAAGAGCTCAGACACTGACTGCTCCCAGTGAATTAGAAACAAGTTGGGTTGATGCCATCTTCCTCAGGCATAGTGATCTGTCTGTGGCCACCCGAGTCTGAAAATTGCATTTTGCATTTTTGCCTCCCTGCATCTACCTTCTAATTTAACTTTCTCTCTCAGGTGTAATTGAACATATTCCCTTCATCCCGTCTGTGTCAGCTGGACAGATTGAACATATTAGACACAATGAGAGCAGCTCCATCTGTAATCCAGTCCAAGCATTTTGCCTTATTTTACTTTCACATCTTTATCAAAGTCAGCTGGTAATTTGTAATGAAGGTGAGTCTGATATTTCTCTCTGGTTGTTTGAATTACCTAAGATACTGCCGTCTGGTTTCTGCCTGGAAACAGTGCTTGTATTGTCCTGCAGCCCCCCTCACCCACAGTCGTGACTGCAGGTAAAATGGCCTCAGTCTGATGAGCGACGGACCCCCGTTGGAGATAATGAAGGGTTGCACACCTAAAGTCTTGTGACAAAGTCTCTGCATTGCGTTGCAGGAAAATGTGACACCAGTCAACCTTATACAAGGCTCTGAAACCTGAGACTAGTGCTCTCATTGTGTCAGTGAAATGGATCCAGGTTAGAAGCAGAGGAAAAAAGTGCTGACTACCTTTTGGATCTTCTGATTATTTCCCAGTTGTGTTTTTTTCTTGTACTGCAGTCATGCATTGACTTCTAATGTATGCGCCCGTGCCTATATTTACATCAGTGCTGGGTATGCTTTCATGTTTACTGTGGTGCATATTGAACTGTGGGTGACCTTGAGAGCTTTGGTTTCAGAGTGACTTAATGTCATATATTTAAGATGGAGATTATATCCCTGTTAGCAGCCATAATTAGGATATAAATATTATATATATATATATATATATATATATATATATATATATATATATATATATATATGCAATTGAATGTATAATTTTATGCAATTATATGTATTATTTTATTACATACATTGGGCCTGAGAGGTGGATTTTCAAGAGATTAGCAGTACCAGAATTGTCGATGGCAAGTTATAAATAGCCTTCATGTATGATATGAGCAAGACCTATAACATTTTTGCCCTTCATGTTTTTTTTTTTTTTTTTGCATTTAGGTATCCTTTTGTCCTCTGTCTTTTCAGTTTACATGTACAAGAGGGACAGATGTCTTTGGTAATTGCTGCATCAGAAGACATTATGTGATTTGTCTAGCTATTTTTAAACACGAGAACTCATAAGATCAGGGTCAGACGAACCGAAAACCAGCCTAATTTTGCAGTGCTTCCAAGACAACTTAGTTGACTAGACATTCACCCAACTAGTTGTTTTTTAAAATGTCTAGTTTTTCAAATCTCTGTTGTTTTGCTTTTTTTTTTAAATTGCAGGACTACAGAACAGATTCATTTCTTGGACACTGAGAGACTCTGAGAACACAATGTTGATCTGACATGATAAGAATAGCACATTTCCTGAGCATGAGAGTAGCTGCAAATTGATAACAGTTGCTGTGATTTTCTATTAAGTGTTCAAGAATCCCTGTACCCCTCCCCATGGTCGCCCACTTTCTGAGATGACTTCATGGTAGAACGGATGCTGGCAGCAGCCTGTCCTATTAGGATCATCTTCTAACCAAAACACCTATCTGTGGGCTTGAATGAAATAGACATCAGTGCTGATATTTAGGCAGAAAAAATACCAATAAGTTGTTATGCATTTATGGCCCCTTTACCAACCAGCTCGCACATATCCCCCCCCACACCACCACCGCATTATGCAATAAATGCATTCTCTATATTTGTAGTACCATTTTCCAGCCAAATGATTGGTGCGGTGCAGCATTATTATATTTTATGTCTAAGAGGCACTGGTTTTATGAATGCCTCTTTTAGCTCTTCTCTGAGGATCATTTTAATTAAGAATGTTATGAATATTATGTTATCAATTTACACTTAAGGTGGCCATTCATTCAACTGAAGTACATAACACCTGAGGCCCTCATGAACCAAACTCTAGAGACTACCGAGTCAGTATGAAGATTTATACAGCATTATAATGAACCATACCTGAATGAATGTTTTTATTTATTTATTTACAGAGGTAACACTTGACCAACTTCATTAACTGTGTCAGAGTGATCTCATGAAATATTTCTAAAGATTGACTGATTGATGTTTTTTTTTTTTTGCTGCAACCAAAAATTCCCCCTTTCTTGTGGCAGTTTTTTTTTTAAATAGTGTGATGTTTGGCCTCTCCAAACTTGTAGGTTTCTTATTACACCTCTAAATCTTGTTAAGGACTTAACAAACATGCTTTTAGTGTCTATGGATTATCAAGTGATGTCAGTTAAGAATAATCAGGCTGAAATAATGACTGTCATGCATTAGAAAACACATGTAACTGGAAGAACATGTAGATTGGTGATAAGTCCAGAAAAGGAGCATCAATGGATATAAACTGAATGTAATAAATTTTGATTACCATAAAGCATTGCTTGCATAATTTGTTTATAAGGGTGTGATTTCCAACAAAACATCGACATTTATAGCAGTGCTTTTAATGGACCTTCTGTCCAGCTGGGATTTGGACATGGAGCCTTTAAACATTTAAGCCTTTTTTCCATTTCCCATGTAAATCTAGAACCACAACTGAACTGGCAGTCTATCAAAGCCCTGTCTCTAAGTACAGAATCCGCTTTCTAATCAGATCTCATTACTGTCCTACCTGGCTGAAGTTGGGTTGCGCTTGAGGGCACTAGCTCTCAGACTTTCTGCATAATAGCGTCTTACTCGGACCAGTGACGTTGTCCTTGGTTTGCACTTGATACCCGTCTCAGCCTAGAAGATGTAGACTGAGTTTGATGGCTAATCTGAAAACAATTAAGCAGGATTAAAACTGACCTCTGTGGCTGTTAGATCGCTTCTCAGAAAACTTCCAGGATACAGCCTCAGACTTGTCAACGGTGATGTTGAAATGATTTTCACTGAAAAGCTCAAGATGTTTTATGATGAAAGCTATACAGCGAGTGTTGATGCAGATTTGCTGCGGATGTGCTGATGGAAGTAGACAGCTAATGTTTCTAAGCTGGATTTGAGGAGTGGAATATCTGATAAGTCAAAAGGGAAATTTAGAAGAAGTGCAATCTAAACGGACATGAATTGTCTGCATCCAAATGTAATACTGTCAGTCCCACTGACTCAATGAGATTAAAGGTTAAAACAGCCAGATTTATGGTAAAACGAGGCGTAAATTGAATTTTTTAGTCATTTTTGATTGCATCAACCAATGTCTCAACATTTGATTGCGAAACGTTGTCTAGGAAGTCTAACAGAGAGTGTGTGGAAATTTACTACATGGGGATTGTTAGCAAAGGTCTGAAGGATGAATGAGTTCAGTAAGCACTAAATTTAAAGTGCTAGGCTGGTTTCAGAATGGGGAAGATAAAGGTGGCCTGCTGGGATAGCGAGGCTGTGGACACTGCAGACAGTTAATTTCTAGACGGATAGAAAAGAAAGGCCAGACCTGAGACTAAGGTGTCATGAATCTGCCATTTACTGTACATGAGTGGCACAGATCTTCCTTTAACTGCCCTCCTTCAATCGGTCTGCTGTACATTTGAGTTTGCAGTATGGGTCTTGGCGGAAATCTCCTTTAAAGACTATGTGCGAAGAGCTAATTTAATCACTCCTGTTTCAGGCGGTGGGGTGCGCTAGGGGTTTCATTCAGGAGAATCGCGGTCAGTAGTTTCTGTTCACTACAGTCTAACATCTTTATTTCTTTTACCGTCTTGCGGGTGAAGGGTCAGACGCTCAATAGAGGTCAACAGGATGTACGGCGCACCTCATGAACCCATTGCTACTGGTGAAATTGTGCTACAAAATCCTTCCTGTTTGAGGCCGGCTAGCTACTACACCCAAGTTTTTCTATGGATTGAGTCAAGAGGGAATCCATTTAACAGCCCAGGCAGGATGTGTCTCAAAGGGCCGCATGTGTGCATGTCTTTGTCTTTGTTTCTGGGGAAGGAGGCTTAGGAGAGAGCCACTAGCTCCGTCTGCATTTGGCATGGGCAGCATTCAAAGCCTGGCCCGTCACAAGCAGCTTGTGTAAGAGCCAGTCATGAGACTGAGGATAACAGCTATATATAACATATCTTAGATAGCAGTAGGCTCAAAGGGAACAGGGCACCCAGATAAGAGCCTATTAGCTCGTAAATGCAAGGAATGAATGAGTAACCTGCAGCTTTACTAGAATGGCAGCATAACTGAATTGTGCTCAGATCAATCAGTCTATCTATCCATCCATAACAGAAATCCCAGATAACAGTGGTGTCCAGAAGCCATTCAATCTCAGATGCTGCATGTGATGGCCCTGCAGTAGGAAATGATCGACAAACTTATAAAGGTCACACTTTGTGTCTTTTCTTTTGCTTTTTACATGCTTTGCCTCTAATTATCCTTAAATGTATTCATAAAATTCACCAGATAGCTTGAAAACATGCCAGTACACTGTCAACAGTGGGTCAGCCTTGCATGGTTGTGTATTGTGCCACATGCTTGGGGTTGCTTTTTGTACCATTCGTTGTATATTAACACTGATGCGTTAAACCTACATGCTATTATGTGCTTGTTTTTGAGTGTTATCTTGGTGTGCCCTTGGACTCAGGCTTGCTATGCATACTTGTATACGTCAAATGCTTACGCAGTTCACCCCTCGCTTCCTGATTTTTGCGTGTAATGACCTTTCTTGTTATGAGAGATTGGTGGAACTTTTTTTTTAATGGAGAGTGAATGGAAAGGTCATTCTTTGACTACACAGATCACTGATTAGGCTTTACCGCTTTAGTCTCGAGTAGGTCAGCTACGCTCATTAACTTTTGTTCATTTAATAGCATCAGTCTAGCGCTAACTGGTGGGACATATCTCTTTTGGTGCATTGAAAATGTGGCTGGATTTTGTTGCCTCATAATAGTGTGATGATCATGCCGAGAGGTCTGGGTGCAGCGTACTGTTAATGGGGTGAACCGGTGGTTTTATCAGCGTGTGAGTTATGCAGACGATTCCAGCACGTGTGAACAGCACCTCTGCTGCTTTCCCTCACGAAGCATGTGCAGCTGATAAGAGGTCACATATGCTGCTACTACAGAACGTCAGCAGCAGTTCCATTTGCATTGGCATAGGGATGGGCAGGAAGACCCAGATTTTTATGGTATAAATAACACAATATGAGTTATTGTATATCACTGTAATAGTACATATTGCAATATGTTGTTTTTATACTTGACATTGATATATATATTAATATAGTATGTATATATGGATGCTCACATGGATTTACTGATAGTATAACTGGAAATGCAAACTCAGTTCATCTGTTTGATGATATACACAGACATAGCGCCCAACCCTACCTACACTGCAGCATGCACACTTGCACTCGTGACCTTAAACCTTCAGAGCCCAAGGAGCTTTTTATTGATTGATATTGAGACTCTCCATTACACAGAAAAAGAGAGCAAGAGAGAATAAAAATGTTGGTAAAAAAAAAAAAAAAAAGATTGATTAGCCGGAGCTCTTGTGCTCCTGGGGAGGGGGTCTCAAAGGAAGGAGATGAGTCAGTGGCATGTGAGGGGGATGCGTAGAGGATGCAAAGTGTGTGTGTTTGCATGCATGCTGGATGATGGGCGAACACCTTCATTACACTTGCATCCGTACACACGTGTGCACATGCACAACACCTTCAGGGCATCTTCAGTAGTCCCTTCAAAATGCTGCAGGCTGGAATGGATTTCCTGTTTTTTAATTTTTTACTTTTTCCAGAAGCCTTCCTGCTGTGATTCCTTTGACACTGATTTAAACGTGCAGGAATTCCATAAGCACATCACACAGTATTATCAGGGATGGGGGATAATAGTATGCAAGTAAAAATTGAAATTAATTTGTGACCTTTTAGACTGCAATTTTTTGCATTGCTTAATAGCATATGAAAAAATTATGATGATAATAATAAATATTATGTTGTTAAATATTATTAATATGCCATACTAATAACACTACTGCTTAGAAGTTTGGGCTCAGTACAATTTTTTTAAAGAAATTAATATTTTTTTGTTTTGATTAATCAAGCTGATCATTAAGGACAATTATAATGCTACAAATGATTTCTGTTTCAAATAAATACTGTTTGTACTTTTGAACTTTCTATTCATGAAAGAATCCTCAAAAAAAAATCAATATTTGACAATATTACTGTTTTGTATTGTATGTTTAATAAATGCAGCCTTTCTGAACATAAGAGACTTCATTTAATTCCATTAAAAAATACCGAACACAAGCTTTTGAATATTTGATATAATATATAGATGACTAATCAATGTAATAATAATGTTTATAAAATGTTATTAAAAATTAAATTAAAATGTAAACAAGGTTTAGCTATATGTATTGCTATCATTCTCTAGTCTCATAGTTTTTAAGAATTTTTCAACAATAGCTTAGTGAGGCAGATGAAAATACTGCAGATATAATAAGATTGGGCTGATACGGTGCAGAGGTATGGGCTACAGTATGTGACCTCATTTCATCAGAGCTCAGCAGCTGCTAATATGTGCCTTAGAGACTCTCTTCGAAAGTCTTTGCTGTTTGATTCCATGCAGTTCGCTGCATTTTAAAACAGTGACATAAATGGCACCCTATAAGTTGCCTGCTCGTTTTTGTGCCTGCTATCCCAGGCCTAGTGTAAGAAAATAAAGGGAACTGAATAAGCACAATCATCATCTGTGTGAAACAGAGAGGGGAGAATTTGTGCAAACAGTCATCAGAAATGCATCGCAGCGGCCCTGTAGAATATTGATGCTATGGCCTCCTGTAAACCGAGGCAGCATCACACCAGGTGTGCTCCGGGTATCCTCTCCACAAACAGACAGGCACGGGTGGGGAGCGCTAGCCAAATGATCCCAGTGCAACATGCAGACTCCTTGGCTCACATGGAGATATTAAGGCACGTGTGGTTTTCTGCCGTACCCCTGGGGTTTAGACCACTTCCCTTCTCACAGTGCTTATTGACACAGACACACACGCACGGTTCGTTATATCTCTCTCTCTCACACACACACTTTATCTCTCTTCTCGATCACACATGCAAAGGATCTGCAAAATGGGATATTTTTAAGATCAGCTAGCGGAACAACTAGTAGACTGATGTGTTTTAAGGAAGACCTATAATTAACGTGGTTAGGGTTCACTTGACCCCAATCAGACGCACGTTTCAAAGGGACCTTTACGTAAGACACGTTCTTATGTTCAAAAGTGCTTAGATGGAGCGTAGCATCGTGAAACAGAATGCATGGGACTATTTTTTGTGTAAAAGCACACAGAAATGCTGCTTTTACAGTGAAAACCATCTAACAGCTAAAGTTTACAAGCATATTAAATAAAGCATGGACGCTCTAAATATCAAAACTAAAACTTCTCGTTTTTCCATGACTTGTTTCTATTTCTAAGCGGTTTCCTCTGACAAGAACCCCAAAACCCCATAGCTATGGTTTTTAATTCAAGGATGTGCAACCGTTGCTAAATCCAGGGTCATCTTTTCTTCTTCTTTCAACTCCCAGTTGATTAGCTGTAATGAAGTTGTGCTGAGGGTTAGTACTAATTCAGATGACTGTTACGAGCTCTGGATCTTCACAGTCACTGCATGTCTATTGATTTCCCAGCGTTTATGGCGGAGTGCATTCTTTTTAGATGTGTCCTCTGATGTTGGCCTTTTGACCTATCATTTTTTCTCCCTTTCGTTCTCAGTATGGGGAAGAGGAGGTCTGCTCAGACCGCCTGGATGCTGACTTCCCTGACTTTGACCTCTCGCAGCTGGACGCCAGTGATTTTGACTCAGTGAACTGCCTCAGTGAGCTGCATTGGTGCAACGAGCACTCAGATCACTCCCCTGCCTCCATACAGTACAGCGGCGGGAACCCAGAGCTATTCGAGGTGGGAACCATCATCTGAATCATCTTCCTTGCACATGTAGATTGTGCTGATTAGTGGTATTTGTAATCTTTCAGTAAGTCTCTGTCCCAAATGATGCACTTGAAATGAATCCATCCAGAATTATGTCAAGATTGGAATTGAAGGGCTGTAAGGGCTGAGGGCAAAATTTGGAAAAGGTATTAGTCTTAAAGGGATAGTACATGCAAAAATTACAATCCTGTCATAATTCACTTGTTTTTATATATATATTTTCTCCTTTTTAATATATATATATATTTGTCAATATAATGAAGGTCCAAGGACCCAAAATTTTCATGCATCAAAAAGTAAAACAAGACATTTTAAAAGTAATCAGAAGCGACTTGATTGCTTTATATGATGAACAGATTTAATTTATTCTTTTATTCACATATTAGCATTTATCAATGCACAAATATAGAGCACATCAAGTATAGTAATCGGAAGCTCGAACATGCTTGCTTTATGCCTTAATAAACCTCATAGATTGTTTACCATATTTGACCTGAATTATGTATATGCATTCAGCAATGTTAATAAAAGCCATTTTATGTTTAAAAATGTATTTTCGTCCATTTTGATGCAAGTTTTAGTTGCATGGACAGTATTAAATTAAGAATATATGCTTTGAAGGGTGAGTAAATTATGACACAATTTGTATTTTTGGGTGAACGAAAGCCTAGTTCAGTAAATAGTAGTGTAAGATTAAATCTAACTGTTAGTCAAAGCCATGGCAGAGTAGTTAGTGCAAATGCACGTTCTGATTTTATTTTGACTCATGGTGCCCATGTGGGTGTTGCAGGTTTGAGTCTAGCCTGCAACGGTTTCAATCCTGATTATCCCTTCTATTATGAATAACCTCTGTCATTCTCCACTGTTTCTGTCTTATAAAGAGGTAGAAAATACTAGACGTATACAAACTGTGTAAGTGTAGGTTTTCCTGACTTTTGCCTTCATTTCTTTCTGGTTGTTTCAGGAAGAAAATGCGGCACTGCTCGCTGCCCTCACAGACAGCCTGGACGGCATTGTTGAGGACGGAGTCGGGGGTCTGTCTGTGTTCCCTTCGCTGGGGGACGACCCCGAGGAGGGCGAGGAGGAGGAAGATGACCTCCTTTTGGACAGTGAGCCCCTCCCTGGCTCATTGAGCCCAGAGACAGAAGACCCATCTCTAGTAAGAACCCTTCCTTCCTGTTTAAGGTGGATTTGGATGGGCCTCTGACTACCCCACAGCATGGGTATGATAGGCAACACAGGTCTGAATTTTTCTCATTTTGGGCTTTTTGTTTCATTTTAAGCAACCGATCTAACAAGAATCCTCTTCACAGGCAGAGACGTGGAACACGGACACTGCTTTTTCTAGGCTTTTATTTTGCCACACATCCCATTGCTCTCATCTTCTTCTGAGCCTTATAAGAAAGTACTGTGGTGATACCATGGTATTGTGATAGTATCTGATGGCAATAGCATGCTACTTTGATATATTCCATGGCAATGTATGAATACCATGTTATTGAAATTGTACACTACAATTTAAAACTGTGGGTCAGTAAGATTTTTGCCATCATAGGAATCATTTATATTTAAAATAGGGATATAACAATTCACTCAACTCACAATGCAATACGATTTACAATACAATTTTCTCAAAATGAGATCTAAGATAAATTATAAATGACGATGCGTCATTTTATTATTTCTCAGACAAAATTATCTTCATGTAAACAAACAAAGTGCCTGAGCTCCTTCCATTTAAAGTTAGAGAAAAAGATGAAAAAAACCCACCCCCAAACGAATCGTCACATTCATTGATTTTCAGCCGGCTCACGGTTCATCATTACATCCCTGTTTTAAAATATATTAAAATGGAAAACAGATGTTTTGTAATTATATTTAACAACATTACCTTTTTACTGTATTTATGATCAAATAAATGTAGCCAAAATGTTAAACACTAGTGGACTTCAGAAAATCCCATGGCATTACCAACATGATAATGTCCAAAAACATGGTAATACCATGGTACTTTTTTTTTAAGGGAATGCTTATATCTACTTCCCAGATCTTTGATTCCTTCAGGTCACGAAATGGACTTCTACAGCAGTGCTCTTTCTTCCTTTTTCCCACCTTTTGTTAGAGAACTCAACTCTCATCTCTTTCTAAAGACACCACTTCCTGGAACAAGTTGGTGTGTTTGTTATCTGTCCCTCTCAGCTCACAAACCCCAACAATTTCATCTGTGTACGTTGTAAAACCAGTTATAACAGTTATTACCCGTTGGACAGCTTTTCTTCTTTTTCCCCCCTTTTTTTCACTGCTCTTTCCTGTAACGCTGAACAATGGGTTGGCATGGCTGTATTGTAATGTAGCTGTTTTTCCAGTTTGTCGTGTGTTTTGTGATTTTTTTTTTTATCATAGAGACTGGTAGTACTTACAGTAATGACTTACATTTCACTCAATACCTTTCAGAACTGACATTGTTCTGGGATGGCATTGTTTGGTGCTGATGAATGGCCACCATTTGATTACTGAGATAATCATCACCTCAGAGATACCAAAAAAAGGCTAACTTACAGGGTGTAGCAGCAAAGTATATAAGAGATGTCTGAAGGAGGGACAAATTATTCTTAAATTGATGAAAATTATGTATATCCATCTGAGAATAAGACTACTTTTATGGTGCCTCTGGGGCTGGAAATAACAGTTTGTAGTTTTTCTGTAAAAACTATAATTTACAGTCATGCAACATGGAACAAAGTCTAAACCAAACATTTCACAGAAGTGAAATATTACTCAAAAGTAATACTTTGCAATAAGGTTCGATACATTATACATATATTAAAAATACTGTGTATGTATATATATATATATTCAATACATTAACTGAGACTGAACAAAATGTTTCATTGGTTTATAAATACTGTATACTATCATTCATCATTAATTAATGTGTTCATAATACATTGATATTAATTCATACAACTTGAAATGTTAAAAATATGTTATTTATACACTACTGTTCAAAGATTTCTAAATAAAAGAAATCATGTGACCCTGAAGTAATGGCTGCTGAAATATCTGCATTGCATCACAGAAATAAATGACATTTTAACATTTTATATAATTAAATTCTTAATTAAATATGTTATGAAAAATAATAATTATAATTAAAATAGAAAACAGTGAAACTGTAATAATACTTCACAATATTACTGCTTTTACTGTATTTTTGTTCAAATAAGTGCAACCTTGGTGTGCATAAGAGATTTTTATAATTAAATATTAACACACACACACACGTACTGATCACAGACTTTTGAATGGTAGTGTATATAAAAAAGTTAACATTCACCAAGATTAATAGATTTTATGAGAGTATTGTTATGGTTATTTCATGTTAACTATTTTAGTAACTTAAATTAACAAATTGAACCTTATTATAAAGTTACAAAATATGGTCAATAAAGTTACTGTCAGTTATTTAGTCTTTTTACAATATTTCATCCTAGAAAAGAAGTGCCTGAAAGTTACACGTCTGGACAGATGCATTTCTCTGTTAGATGATTCGGTAACAGTGGAACTGTTCCAGTGTAACTTAGCTTCCTCCTTGAGTCTCAGTGTAAGAGTTTAGTCCTGGTGTATCTTACCCAAGAGCTGAGAACCCCCTCTGCTGGCAATGGCCACAGTTACACCTCAGCCCCTAAATGAGGCCAGTCTATGTGCAAAACAAGGGGTGCATTGAAGAACCAGGAACAGGGACAGCAGAGCACATGTTTTCATGGCATAGATGGCCGGTGCATGACAAAACGGTTTGGTACACAGAAGCTGAAACCCTCAGCGCCCCTTCAGTTTCCTCAATGGACGCTGAGAGACATGGACAGACCTGCCAAGTTGGCACATTAACAATCGCTTAAGGGACTCAGCAACGCTGTGCTGCTTCCTACTTTGCTTTCTCTGGTTGCGCTGGTCATTTAAGACATGCATTTCAGATTTTCTTGAATATCCAGTAACTTTTAATGTCTTGTTCTTACAGTGGCTACAGCACAGAACAGCTTTTGTTGTCATATTTCAGTACTGAAAGTCAACATGCAAACCTTTCTTGATTTTGTGTGTAATTTAAATGCACTGTGGGTCATCAGATCATAACCCCTGACCTCTCATTCCCTCCACAGCTTAAAAAGCTCCTGTTGTCGCCCCCTAATGTGCCTGCGGGCCTCGAATCGCACAAAGACGTGCATCGCCATAGCAGCAGGAGCCAGCACGTCAAACCCGTGAAGCCTGTGCTCAAGGTGAGAAGAAGTTCCAGCTGCCGTGATTGCGGTTTCAACTCAAAACATGTGATGTAAGAAGGCAAAGAAGACTCGCCGTAATAGGAAATGGATTTAACAACCTCAGAGTTAGCATGTATGCTGTTCACTACCCCACAGCTAATGCCTGATTAGCTTATGCCAGCCTTTAGAAACCACGCTGAGGATTTGTGCTTCAAAGTTTCGAAGCCTGTGAAGCCTGTGGTTCCTCATTCACTCGCTCGGGTTTGGCTAAGGCCACTGTCGCATTAGAGTTGAGTGCAGCCATCTGTCATAGCAAAGCCACAGCCTCTACCCAGCCTAAAGGGCAATGCTCACTGGGTTTGAGATTACTTAAAAGAACAAGCAGTAGTTCCTCAGATACCAAGAGAATATCTTGCAACTAACCGTGGCACATTTGTCACGGTAACCTTAGAGCGAAGTGCACTCTGAAATAGACTCTAGGGGTTCAGCTGCCCCGCGTGCCTCGCATGTTTGGTCATTTCATAAGGACGTTACAAAAGATCGCTCGCTACATACCGCTGACGAATGCCATGAGCAAATGCTTAACACTATAATCGTTTCAAAGGGGTTATTTTTCATTTTTATTACTTCTGTCATTATAGTGCTAAAACAGTTTTGGTACATGTGGTTTATTTAAATTTAATTGCTTTTTTTATTGTTGTAAAACATTAAAATCTGATTAGATTTCTGTAAAATGTTATTGGAGCTGATTTATTGTTGTCATTTTAATAATTGAGTATGTAACATATACTACTATAATAAAGTTACAAATATAAATAGTGCAAAATTATGTATGTATAATATTTATACACTACGTTTAAAAAGCTTTAATTTATGTATGAGTGGTTTTGAAAGGAGTCTCATATAATCCACAGTTATTTGATCAAGTGAGAACAGTAATATTCTAAAATATTATTACAATTTAAAGTATCTGTATCTCAAAGCTGTATTTTCAGCATCATTACTCCAGTCTTCAGTGTCACATGATCTTCAGAAATCATTCTGATATACTTTGCTGCTCAGTAACCATTTCTGATTATTATCAGTGTTGAAAACAGTTGTGCTGCTTCATATTTTTGTGGAATCCGTTGTGCTTTTTTTTGTTTTTTTTGATTAATATTTTTTTAAGGGTTCATTATTTATTTGAAATAAAAATTATAAATGTCTTTAGTGTCACTTTTAATCAATTTAATGTGTCCTTATAATAATAAAATCAATTAATGGACAGCCTCTTGAGCCTTATTGCTTTATTATATTTCAGTTGTATTTAATATCAAAAGATTAAATGAAATGTCTCCTCCTCCCTCTGCAGAAGGACAAATCAAGCACACAGGAGCGTAAGCCACGACCAGTGAGGCCCTCCGGTCGTCTTTGCACTGAACTCCACCGCCACCTCACCACCGCGCAGGAGGCCGAGGACGAGCCTTCAGCTGACACAGAGGAAGAGGAGGAGGAGGAAGATGAAGAGGACAGTGACTCGGAGGAGTCGTCCAGCAGCGAGGGCGAGAGCATGGTGTGCGTCGAGCCACCAAAGCCTCAGTTCTCCTCGGAGAAGGAACTGCACTCTGTAGTGGAGCTCATCAAATACATGCACACGTACTGCCTGCCCATACGCAAACAGGCCAGCTGGGATCGCAAAGAGCGTAAGGCCAAGCCCGAGAGCTCGCAGGTCTCCCGCAGCCTTCCTGTGAACCCTCAGAAACCGGCTCCCCAGACCAAGCCGAGGGCTCCCTTCACTCGCCGCAGGGAAATCAAAGCCCACTCCCTGCTGAAGGAGCTGCTGGAGGCCGTCAGCTCCTTTGACGTAAGCAAGCCTTACAGAATGCACAGCCCCCCTTATATCCACTGCAGAGGGGCTGCGACTCGGCTCGGCACTGACCTTTCTTCCTCCTCTGCTCGTCAGCCCAAAGCCGAACCTAAAGACTCGGACTGCGAGAGCTCGCAGAAGGCCGCAAAGCGCACCAAGAGCCCCGAGCCGGAAGAAGGCTCCTTTTCGGTCAGGCGTTCTCGCCGGCTGGCCTCCTTCCCCAGCCGATTTGCTAAGAAAGTGCGTGTGAACTGTGGCCGGTCGGAAGCCAGTGTTGGGCAATCGAGCGAAGAGGAGAACGCGGTCAAGCATCCTCCCGCTGAGCCTCCTTCTGATAGCAGCCAGAAGAGCAGCTCCCACAAGACGTCTGAAGCCCATAACCCCTGCTGCAGTGACGGTAAGACATTAGTCACCTGAACAACACACGAGGGAAAAGGGTGAAAGTTCCCACCTTAAACTATAGATTCACATGACAAAGACACAATAATTATTTATTTATTTATTTATTTATTTTGAATTTGTTATTTATTTATTTTTTTTATTTTTTTTTTTTGTTAATGTGATAATTTAATTAATGAAAAAAAAAAAAAAAAATTATTTTCATGTGGAAAATGTTGGATAACATTATAAATAACATTATATTAAATTCATTAAATAATTAAATAAAATATAAATACAAGTATTTATTAAATTATTTTTTAAAAACTTTTTTCAATAAATTTTTTAAAACTTTTTCTCAAAAAAACATTTTAGTTCAGTGGTTCTTTTAGAAAAACATCTGTTTACTGTTGCTTTTACACACACACACACACACACACACACACACACACACACACACATATATATATATATATATATATAATATGTAATTTATATAATTTACAATATATTTAGATTTATATATTTATATTTGTCAGTAGATTTTAACTTCATCTTTCCTCATGTTTTTTGTGGTCGTTCTTTTAGAAAAACATCTGTTTGCTGTTGGTATTGTGTGTGTGTGTGTGTGTATACACATGTATATGTATTATTCTATGTAATTTATATAATTTATATAGATTTGTTTTATAATTTATATAGATTTATATATGTTTATATATTTGTCAGTAGATTTTTAACTTTATCTTTGCTCACAGAACTTTTTTGTTCTGTAGTTTTTTTTGAAAACCATCTATTTAGAAACCGAATGCTGATGTGAACAACTTGTAATGTACCTTTAAGCGTGATTTTAATATTCAGAGAGCACTGCGTGTGCTGTTGAGATCTCTAACATCTGTCTGTTGTTCTGATTGCAGAGAAACGCTCTTGCCTCTGTTTGCCGCTGACGTCCAAATCCAACGGGTGTGTGTTCCGTTCATATCTAATCTATTCTTGAGCCCTGGAACATTTCCAGGCCAGCAGTTTAAGACCACCGCTGGACTCCGTCTATCTTCAAAATTGCCTAGAGGAGGCTTGTAGAGTTGCTATTTCTATATAACAAAACACTCGGTCTCTCACAGTAAAACTTTTCTATATATAGCCCTGAGGTTCTTCTACCAATTACAGTCATTTGTTGTTCTCTGCATATACATAGCTCAGACGTGGTGTGAAGTAAAACAACCAAGATCAATCAAACCCTGCTCCAAATGTCATTAGTAGACAAATATAAACCTCTAATACAGTAAATCTGATGCATTTAGTTGAGACTGCATCCTTTCCTATCTCTCTCTGTTTTTCTTGTCCATGTAAGGGTTTAATAGACTGCAATCTCTTTCTGTGTTTCTCTGATCAGAGACGCGCAGTATGCCAACAAGCCCTTTGAGCAGACTCTCTCTGTGGAACTGTGTGGCACAGCAGGTAATTTTGCGGACTCAGTGAGGGGTATTTTTATAAGTGTGCCGTTTTTGGCATTGTGTGAGCTATCAGCACTTGATTCACCTCATATGTTCTCACACATGCTAGTAGCTTGCCAGTATTTGCACAGGATTTAAAATGTAGCTAATGACGTGTCTGAATTAGGCTATTTGGGTACGTTTGGCCGTGGTGATTAATGAGTGTGTGTTTTCCAGGCCTGACCCCCCCCACCACACCCCCTCATAAACCAGTGGAGGACGAGCTCTTCAAACCCGACGGAAAAGCTGAGCTCACCACCAAGAGCTCGTGCCTGGCGCGGGCGCACATACGCAAGCTCCCAGAGCAGACCGAGCTGTACGCCCAGCTGCGGCGGATGGGCCAAACGGGTGACACGGACACTAAGGGAGGGACGCAACGTGCGTACGGGGACCACGATTACTGCCTGTTGGGCCTGGGAGAGAGTTGCAAGATGATGGCGGCGACACTCGGCTCTCAGTGCCATGTGGAGGTGCATGAGAAGAACGGAGAGCTGGAGGGACAGGAGGAGAGGCTCCTAACCGATTGCAAGCAAAGGACTGAGGCTGATTCGCCCGTGGCGTTGTCCACGCCCAGTCCAGAGCAGACCAGTCAACCCTCACCTGTCCGGTCTCCCACCCCAGAGCTGGACGCCCAGTCCCCAGTTTCCTGTTCGCCCCCCTCCCCCGGCTGCAAACTCCCCTTCAGGTACTGAATACTCCGCGGCTTTTTCCACTGTTGCATTTTGTTGAACTACTGTCTTTGAAAAGTGCAATAGAACGTCACTTATGTGAAGCCAAAATGAGTGTGTATGATGTCTAGAGAAAAAAAGCAGGTTGGAAATCCTAACATTCTTCTATCATTCATCAAACTCATTATATCAATAACTTTAGTTTTAATAATCATTCTAATTCTGTTAGAATAGGGAAAGTCACACAGCTATAACCATTACAAAACAGAAGAACAAAATCATTGGAATCACTTTTTAGAATGACTTTTTCCAACTGATGAATGAGAAAACATTGTCAGCCAATCAGAATCCACAAGAACTGAGCGTTTAAAACGGTGGACAGCAAAACTAAAACTAAGACGCTAATATAGTTCTTGTTACAGTGATCCTTACAGTGAACAGGCCTTTATTCTGGTTTTGTGTACTGATTATTCAGATTACATGTTAATTTTAATAGTGTTGCTATAGAAATGCATAATTCTGAGGAAGCAAACATAATTCTGAGGCTTGCCATTAGTAATTACAGTAATTACAGCAAGGTGTGAACGCAGTATGAGTTAAAGTTCCTTCATCACGTCAGAAATGTTTGGCAGTGATAGAGATGTTTAAAAAGTGTAAACTTACAGAATCACAGCAAAAAATGATTTTCTTATTTAGTATTTTTGTTATTTTTAGTAAAAACATCTAAACATTCTTAAATCAAGATTAATTTACTTGAGAGAAAAAATTATTTAAGATATTAAGTCGTTTTCTGAAAAAATGTTTAAGATTTGGTTAGATTTTGCTTAAAACTAGAAAAAATTAATTCCAATGGGGTAAACAAATAATCTTGATTCTTTTTCTTGCCCCACTGGCAGATATTTTTTCTTATTTTAAGAATTTTGTTTTGATACATTTTGATACTTTTTTTTTTTTTTTTTTTTTTTTTGTGGAAAACAAGACTTAATATCTTCAGTCATTTTGCTTTTCAAGTAAACGTATCTTGATTCAAGAATGTTTACATATTTGTAATGGAAAACAAGACAAAAATACTTAATAAGAAAAACATTTTTGCAGACTAGAAATGCTTTCATCTTTTTGAGTGTCAGGGAATGAAACACCTCCATGTTTGGAACCCCTTAAAACAATTACCCATGGTTTTATTACAGAAAAAGTGTAGTAACCACAGTTTTACTACAAATACCATGGTTAAACTATGGTTAGTGTTGCAAATCCATGGTTAATTTGTGGTTACCATGGTTTAACTATACCCAGATCTGATAGACGTCTTTAAGATGTCAGTTTTACATTCGTTCTAAATCATTAAAGATCTTAAATACATCTTCTAAACGTCTATTTGACATCTGATTGGAAATGTCCTATAGACGTATTGCAAATGAGCAAACACCCAAAAAATGCATCTTGAAGATGTAAATGCAGACATCAAATAGAGTAACCATGTTTTTTGGTTTTATTTGTAGTTAAACCAGTAGTAATTGTAGTAATAATTTTAATAAGGGGAGAAATATCCTACCTGTACATCTGCCTTTAATATTTGAAAATTAGTGATATACTACTTTTTAGAGTGTAATTTATTAGCCATTTTGAGTAACTCAGCCCTGTCATGCTTCTTTCAGCGATGAGAGCTCTGTGACATGCCACGGTGCACCTGAGAAAAGGAGCATGACGAAGTATGGACAAGAGAATGATGTGGTAGGTCGTGTTTTCAAACCCATTTTATTAGTCGCAGCACTAAGCTCATTATCAAAGCTGTAGATGCATCTGATGTCGGATTCGTTTTTTCTTTTAAGTGCCGTTGAGTGTATTTATTCTAATCCACTGTGCATTTGCAGAACAAGTACCAAGTGATCTACATTCACAACCTTCCGAGCAGCGTCACTCAGTCCATGCTGCGTAAGCGCTTCGAGGCCTTCGGCCGTCCGGAGGACTGTAAAGTGGTCATCAAAAACGAGTGGGTTCCATTTGCGTCTACTTCCCTGAGCTTATCGTGTGCTGAGTGGCAGAATGGAGCGCTGATGTTTCTGTGTGTTTGTGCAGGGAGCGTTGTGGGGTGATCACACTGAGACCCACTCAGAACGGCCAGACCTCACGGCACAGGTGGGACTCGCTCGGTCCGAGCGGAGGGAGCGGCAGCCGGCGGTTCGGAAGGAAGCGTTACATAGATCTGGGTACGAGAACAGAGAGCTTCCTGTCTCTTTGATGTCGTCTTTGCATCAGACGTCTGGTGCTCTGTTCTGAGTCAGATGAAGTCAGAGGAAGGTGTCTTCTCATTTCTAAGCTAATAAACAGCCTAATTCAACTTCATTTGCATTTAAATGGAAAAAAAGACTTTTTGATTCTTGGTTGACCCGCTTGAAAAAGCAGGGTGCAGTTTTAATTATAGTCAGGCCAGTGCACCGCAGTGCTTGCTATTACATCAAGTCCAGGAACTAAATAATGTGTGAAGTCGATGAGTTCCAGATGATGAGAATGAAATTTGGTCATTTCATCATTTAATTCTATGTGCTGAGTTAGAATCTAGCCTATTTTAAAGTTTGGTTAAAAAAGGTTAGAAAACTGCTGTCAACATATATGTCTTTTGTGTTTTGAGACTGATGCTGGTATCTAGATCAGTGATTCTCCGCTGGTTTTGCTTCCTAACACAGTTCAAAAATAGTTTTTCATTCATTCATTTAAATTTCAAAGAAATGCACAAGCTCATTATGCAGATTAGTAACATGACATGCATGAACTGAATGGGAAAACCAAGATTTGTTGAAGTGAATTGAGTAAATGTATAAACAACAGCACAAGTGGGATTTATCATCTTAAAGTATATTACAGACACTGAGCCAAGTGTTGTATTAGTAATGGCCATATAATCAAGCAGTGTTGTAACTGTTAACTAAAACTAATAAATATGATTTATATAAAACTTAAATAAAACAAAATACAAATATTAGATGAAAAAAAAAGACAAAAAAAAAAAATGACAAGCAGCAAATCTAGTGTCAAGTCTACTTTTTTATAGAGCCCTTTCCACTACAAAGTAGACCAAAGGACTGTACAGCAACACAACAATACAAGGACACTAAAAATTAAATTCAACAAAAACAGAAAACAGAACAAATTACATCTTCCAAAAATCAACAATTAAAAGCAATAGAGAACAAGAATGTTTTGGCACGAGATATAAAAATATCATCTGAAGGTGCATATCTGATATCAGGTGGAAGGGTATTTCACAGTCTTGGGCCAGTGACCGAAAATGTGTGATCCCCTTTCAATTCAGGCAAGTTTTTGGTACTGAGAGCAGTAAGCAGTTATATGATCTTCGAGGTCTACCAGAGTTCATATGAATCAAGTCCATAATATATTCCGGGGCCATATCATGGACAGCTTTAAAAACGTGCAGTAACACCTTATACTGAATCCGATATTTAAGCTAGTAAGGAGCCTCCCGGCTGCATTCTGGACCAATTGCAATTTTGAAATAAGAGATTGGCTTACTCACGAAAAAGTGCATTACAATAGTCCAAACGGGAGGAGATTAATGAATAAATCACTATCTCAAGTTCAGCAACACACAAAAAGGATTTGAACATTAAAGCTGAGTTCAAAATTACATCCAGATTCCTCATCTGGGACCGCACATTTGTTGTCCATGTACCTAATTTATGTCACTGTCAACCTTATTTGGCCCAAAAATGCTAACTTCAGATTTACTCACATTTAGCTGTAGGCGTTTTTGCTCTAACCGGCCCTTCACCTCCTCAAGACATAATAACAAAGATGAATGAGAAGTTGATCCTCCAGATCTAATAGGCAAATACATCTGAATATCATCAGCATAAAGATGATAAAGCATACTATGTTTTTTCTTTTTTTTAAAAAAGGCCTAAAGGCAGCAAAAATAGTGAAAACAGAATAGGCCCCAAAATGGAGCCCTGAGGAACTCCACAATCAATAGAGACTGAAGAGAAAGAAAGTTCCCCAACCCTCATTAAAAAGGATTTTCCCTTCAGATAGGAAGAAAACCATTTTAAAACAGTCACTCTCAGACCCACAACATGCTCTAAATGTTTAATAAAGATATCATGATCTATTAGATCAAAAGCTGCACTAAGGTCTAGCATAATTAAAGCTAGACTAGACTAGAATTAAATATGAAATATGAAAATATAATAATAAAAGCTACAAAATGTATAATTACTATAATATTATATAAATAATTTTAAAATAACATGTATCAAGTAGCAGGTCATTTTGCACAATTATATTGTAGAGTTTTGCATTAACAACCAACTATTTTTTTCCCAGTATCTTGCCAAGCAGAATTATAGTACTTTTTGTATTTTATTACTTTATTTACTTATTTATAAAATAATATAATATAGTATGATATAATATAATTAATATAATATATTATAATATAAGATAATATAGAATGTACATGTATAATACATTTAATAATTTAGTGAGATAGTTTAGAGCGATGTACAGAAAATTATATTATTATAAAATTACATTTTTTATAAAATGTTATAAAATTGTCATTTTTTTCTCAGCATCTCACTAAGCACGATTGTAGTACTTTTTGTATTTTATTACTTGTATATTATAATACATAAAATATATATCAATATAGAATGTACATGCAGAGTTAATTTAATAATTTAGTGATATTAATTTAGGGAGATGTGCACAAAATTCTATTATTATAAAATTACAAAATATAAGTAAAATTCTAAATATATATCTATCAGTATTCCCTACATGAGGATTATGTTTTGTTGCTACAGGAGGGAGTTTAGTGAGATTAATTTAGAGAGAAGATGCAGAAAATTGTATTATTTTAAAATAACAGTAAAATTATACAAATAAATCTATCAATAGCCCCTACAACTTGATTGTTTTGTTGTTACAGGAAATATTTTAAACTAAATTAATTTTTATTCTCTTTTTTTACTCAGCATGCCCGCTAAGCACAATTATAGTTCTTTTTGTATTTTATTACTTATTATACGTATAATATAATACTATATAATATAGAATGTACATTAATAATTTTGTGAGATTAATTTAGAGAGGTGTGCACAAAATTGTATTATTTTAAAATGACAAACTATAATTAAAATTATACAGATGCAGATGACCTTAGTGTAACAAACTAACTGTGAGTGTTTTGCCGTTCAGATGAGGCGGGTCCCGGTCCGGTGAAGAGCAAATATGATGCACTGGACTTTGATGCTCTGCTGAAAGAGGCCCAGAGGAGTCTGCATCGCTGACACGCGCCTTACCACGCCCCGTCTGAGACTCGCCTCAGCACCTCAACCAAGGCACTTCTTCATGTTTACATTTTGAACATTGGAATAAAAATAAAATAGACCTTGTCACTTCTAAGGATCGGAGGTCATTGGGGCGGGAGGATTACAAAGGAACAGAAACAGCTCTGAGACACTGGACACAAGTGCTGCTTCTCGTGTGTGTTAATGCCATTCGTGATGTTGCGAGTGGCTCGGGCTTTGTAGCAAACCGCACTCTTTTCCATCGGTTGTTGTGACGTGCGTGTGCTTTTTTTCTTTTTTATTTGTACCCCTTTGTCACTATTCTTAGACCTGCAAGGTGCTTTCACCGTTTGTCGTACAAATATATAAACAATAACAGCTTTGTATTAGCGAAACTTTGTGGATGTTCAACTCTGTGTGTGTGTGTGTGTGTGTTACGATGGATTAAAAGTGGATTTAAAAAAACAACAAACAAAAAAATCCTACAAGGTAGAGTTTACAGATCAATAAGTCAAGAAAAAAAGTAGTCTTTTTGTAATTTTAGTGCTTCCTTGATTTCATCTATGCACTCAAACGAGGTAGTGCTTCTTTAGTCTGGCCTCTGCCCTCCTCTGGTGTGGAAGGGGCTTCTGCTGCTGGCTGTCAGACACAACCGAGTCCAAACCCAACTGTGCTACCTTAAAGCTGAAGTGTGTCATTTTTTTTGACGTTAAAATACAATCCCAGCCAAAAACTGTATAAGTAGACACAAATCCTAAAAAAAAAAAATCAAAACATCTCTGTTTGTTTGAGCAGCCTGACACATCCAATGGTGTGAGTTGAGGGGCGGAGCTTTCTGTTTGGCTCACAAATTGGAAACCTGATTGAAAACAGTCATTATGTTTGGTGCAGAGCTACACACTTCATCTTTAATTCACCAGTTGCTGTTACTGTTTTACTTGTCAGAATGCGACCCAATCTGGTTTAGAATCCCAATCTGATGGAAACGTTTTTCAAGAATGTACCTATCAAAAATGCGATTGTAATGCCCATCACATTGGTCTAGATTCGAAAGTACAGTTGAGCATTTTCGACTCTCCCAGTAGCGTAGCCCTACCAGACATCCAGGCTTTTGCTGAGAGAAGGGTGGCGGTAAACTAGGAGGAAGATCTTTCCAGAGCTCAATCTCATTAGAGATACGGTCGTATCTCTGCTTTGTTTACATGTCACTCTCTCATAGTCTTTCTCTCTATAAGCTCAAACACTCTTTTTTTACTCTCTCCTTTCCGACAGGGGAAGATCTGCGGGTTTTTTCTAGCTCTTACCTTGTGGCTACTTCTCTCTTTGTCTTTTGTGTGTGTTTTTTGAAGTCTAATCGTGTACCAGTGTATAACTGTGTGTCGTCCGTGTCTTTTACGGGGTCTAGGGATGGATCCGTCCCTTATTATATGCTGGGACCCATTGCTTTTATTCTGCAGGGGTCTCTTCGAATCTTCGGCCTGTGGATCTAGTGCAGTTGTGAGCATGTGTGTGTGTGTGTGTGTGTGTGTGTGTGTGTGTGTGTATGTGCTGGTTTAGGGAGAGCTGTCAACCTCTCTTTACTCCCTAACTCTCCCCTATAGCCAGAAACACACCCCAAACCTGAATGTTTACATGACTGAATTCTCTTTTGACTTTTACTAGAGCGCACACTAAGTACGGAACGCCTTATTCGGTATTTAAGTACCCTATCAGGATGTGCCTTTTGGCTTTCCCTTTTACGGTACTGAGCTGTTACTTGGACACGGCCTCTGAATATTACAGCCGCTTTTGTCCAATTTGTCCTATAAGATCTTTAACTGA